>NW_020529118.1:0-189097 GCF_003368295.1 Carassius auratus
CAATGTAAAATGATTATAAGTCTGAAATACATTGTCATTATTAACTGTTCTCAAACGGAATATATTAATGAAATAGGTCTGTTTGTGAAGGGAGGAGCTACTGGAGGAGTTATTCACACTCACTGCAGAGTTTCTCTACAGAACAACAGCTGCATTCAATATTTCAAGAGTGTCAGGACCTGATCATTGTAATATTTCTGCTGTGTAACTGTTAGGAGATCTGCTGAAAAAAATGTTATTTTCTACTTTTTGTTCTCATGGAGTCTGGCTGGTAAATATGGCATCAGTTCTCCTTATATTATCTTTCGTCTACATACAGATCATTTTGTTCTTTATAGTTGCCATCATTCATTTTGCCTTTAATATTTTAATGTATTTTATCAGACTAAACATACTTAAATACTTCTGTGAAGAATGAAGATAGTTTTAAAATGACAAAAACTACAAATCTTGTACATAATCTCAAATACTGAGTAATTCTGTTTTTTCATCAGGTGTGTTTGGAGTTGATTCAGTGAAGTCCGTGTCAGTGATGGAGGAGAATCAGTGAGTCTAAATCTTACTGAAATACAGAGAGACGAGGAGTTGCTTTACTAACATGTCATCAATATAAAATCAGAAACTCATAAATTCAAAAAGGACTGAAATAACAGATTAGATCAATTTAAGAAAGGAGCCCCAACTAAACAAAATAATGTAAAATTATTATTTTATTTTTATTTTTTAAGAAACCCAATGTAAAATGATTATAAGTCTGAAATACATTGTCATTATTAACTGTTCTCAACGGAAATAATTAATGAAATAGGTCTGTTTGTGAAGGGAGGAGCTACTGGAGGAGTTTATTCACACTCACTGCAGAGTTTCTCTACAGAACAACAGCTGCATTCAATATTTCAAGAGTGTCAGGACCTGATCATTGTAATATTTCTGCTGTGTAACTGTTAGGAGATCTGCTGAAAAAAATGTTTATTTTCTACTTTTTGTTCTCATGGAGTCTGGCTGGTAAATATGGCATCAGTTCTCCTTATATTATCTTTCGTCTACATACAGATCATTTTGTTCTTTATAGTTGCCATCATTCATTTTGCCTTTAATATTTTAATGTATTTTATCAGACTAAACATACTTAAATACTTCTGTGAAGAATGAAGATAGTTTTAAAATGACAAAAACTACAAATCTTGTACATAATCTCAAAATACTGAGTAATTCTGTTTTTTTCATCAGGTGTGTTTGGAGTTGATTCAGTGAAGTCCGTGTCAGTGGACGGAGGAGAATCAGTGAGTCTAAAATCTTACTGAAATACAGAGAGACAAAGGAGATAACGTGGAAATTTAACACCATTATGATAGCTAAAACCTACGGGAAGGACAGTAAGAGCAGGTTTTATGAAGGTAGTGCTGATGGGAGATTCAGAGACAGACTGAAGCTGGATCAGACTGGATCTCTGCATCATCACAAACACCAGAACCACAGACTCTGGAGAATATACAGTATTCAACAGAACATCAGAGACTCCATTCAACATCTTCAGTCTCGCTGTCTACGGTGAGTAGGATATATTCTGTTTGTTGCTATGAGTGTTTCTGCAAGAAAATAAGTATTTTAATCAATTTTTAATCTGTATGACTTGTCTTATTAAGGCTAATTACATAAGCTAGCATTTATGCAACCCCTCTCTTTATGTTTGGATTTAGCTACATACTCAATAGTTACAGTTGTCTCCTTCTTAAACAAGTATAGGGGAGAACCGGGGCGAAAGTAACACGGGACGAAAGTAACAAAGCGATTTTCTCCGAGCCTCTTTCTGCATTTGCATTCCCAGCTATGACAGCATGTTCAGCATGCAATCCTTGATGGAGCTGAGAAATATCATGTGATTTCCTCATCGTTTCCGGAAGTTAGGTCCGTAAAACTGTTTTCGAGTACAAAAGTAAATTGTTGAAGCGGTAATTTTTTTTATTAGTCGTGTTGTTTTTCTTGTTTCATGTGTCAAAGTAATGATCAATCTATACTAATATATATACTAGGTTTAAACGTCAGGAGTTCCTGTTGCGACGAAAGTAACAGTTGTTACTTTTGTCCCGCTACAGTCACAGAAAGTGTTTATTTTGTTCCGGTACATGCTATTCTGTAATTTCTGTGTCTTGCATCATTTCTTACAAATGTTAATGTCATATTATACCAAAAGAATATGTTTTAGTGAGGGTCAGAAAGACAGACAGAGGTCTGGTTTTATCCAGATGTTTTTGAGAGGGTGTTTCAGGACATACAGGAACATCTCTCTCTGGGCAGCTGCTACATCACATTTATATTTAGGTTTTAGCCATATCTTAGCCTTTACACCTCCACCTGTGAATTTGCAGTGTTTCCAGATGTTTTAATGCACATTTTCAATTCATGCATAAAAACAACTGGATGGAAACATAAATAGGCCTAGTTACATTATGTTTAGAGGTTTTTTTATTATGCTACTGTAATTACAATTTTATATTGTGCATTCTGTAGAATTTTTTTATTATTATATAAAAATACATTGAAATTTACAATAAAAAAATACAGTCAAGTTTTTAGACATCTGATGAAACTTAAACTTAAATTTAAAATGAAAATATGAAAATGTAATTTAATAATTTTTTTGCAAAGATAAAGGACAAAATCTGTTTGCAGTTATTTATTAACAAGGTCACAATCATGTATACTTAAGAAAAATAAGACTAACAGAAAAAAATCTAGCTTATATTGTTGTGTTACTTTTGACCCACCTGTGTGTTACTTTTGTACCAACCGATGGGGTTGAAAGTAACAATGTGCAACTTGTGTTCAAAGTGAAATTATACTGAAGTCTTTCTGCATTTCTACAAAATACCACCTGGTATTGTTAGACCACACTTCTGAGTTACTGACCACAGCAGAAATATATCTCTGTATACAACATTATCTTTTAAAATTATGTTTTTCTGAAAAATGGTACTTTCGCCCCTGCTCTCCCTACAATACTTTCAATATCAGATTTTCAAATGCTCTATTTTTGATCAGTCCTGGTCCCTCATATGTCATACCCATTATCTATATTCTCTCATGTTTTCCAGCTAATCTGCCTGTTACCGTCATCAGCAGAGACTGTTCATCCTCATCATCATCTTCATCACAGCAGAATTGTTTACTGTTGTGTTCAGTGGTGAATGTGAGTGATGTGACTCTCTCCTGGTACAAAGGAAACAGTTTATTGTCCAGCATCAGTGAGTCTAATATCAGTATCAGTCTCTCTCTACCTCTGGAGGTGGAATATCAGGAGAAAAACAACTACAGCTGTGTGATCAACAATCCCATCAGAAACCAGACCACACATCTCAACATCACTCAACTCTGTCAACCATGTTTAGGTTTGTCAGCGGCATTACATTTTTCTACATAGTATATTAATCAAATGTCTTTGTTTTATGACGGTAATTTTTCCTCTTATAAGATTGTTTCCACTGTGGTTCTACTGAAGCTGTGATCCGATTGGCTGTCTCTGCTCTGGTGGGCGTGGCTGCTGTTGCTGTGCTGGTTTATGACATCAGATCCAGAAGTCTTCAACAGAAGAGAGAACAGACTTCACCATCAGACGATTGATCAGATTCTCAGAAAAAGTAGAGATGATTTGAACCAATGGAGATATTATTTCACAATCCTTTGGGTAAAAATAATTTATGAGAAAATATGCTTTAATTAATTATTCTTTAATTTTATCAAATTAAAATGCTTTTAATTAAATAAAGTATACATTTTAGTTTTCCTCTTTTTTTTCTTTTTACTTCTGTTGTGTTTGTATATACATTTTTTTACAGTGCAAATCATTCTGCTTTACAAATATTATGTATTGCAAACCTACTGTAATGAATCAGGTAATATAATGCTTTTTTTTATTCTATTAGGCTATTGTAAAGTGATTGCAGATTCCTGCTCACTGAGAAAATGATTTCTACACCTGTAAATTTTGGGATAAACTTGTTTCTTAAGTTTACTTCACTATATTACAATTAAATCCTGATGTAATCATGACAAACTAGATATCATTGGAAAGGTATCAGACTCCTAAATAGATTTATGACATGAGTGCATCAATATGAAAATGTACATCATAACAGGAGTTCTGACCTTTGTCACAAAAAGTCTTTATTGCATTGCCTTTTTCATGTCATGTTTTAGTCATCATCATAAGTTATATACCATTTGAAAGCTTAAAATATCAAAATGTATTCAGTGAAAAACCATTTTGTAATTGGAACACTGACACAAAACTTCAAAATCAAAAAGACAGACTAACGTCTCAAATTATTGCCCAACCATGTCTTTTGAATGTAAATGCCTCAAAATGTGCTCTTAGCTCTTGCAATTCTTGAGAGCGTGCTTTTTCAATTTCTTTGATGCTTGTTATTGTGCATTTGTTTTCGGCTGTCTCGAGGTCATTTTTTACGAAGAAGGTAGATGATGGCAGTCAGGATTTTTATATATTTTGATTTAGATGCCAATTTTTTTCCCTCTGCCAAAAACTAGGCTATAATATTGTTGTTTTTCCATTTAATATTGAATCCTTTATTGTTTAAACTAAGAAGTGTGTCTTTTATTTGTAATGCTTGAATTTCCATGATCTCCTGATCTACACTGTCACCGTATTGTCCCTGAAAAGCCATGTTTCCCGGTTAATTCTCCCCCCACCAGATTTCTACGGTCTCCGGTCTAACAATGGGTGTGTCGACCCTTTCTAAAAAATGGGTCTATATGTGAAATGCAAAAAGCTTTCCCTCAACACTTCTAATAAGAAAAAGGATTGAACTTGTAAGGTCCAGGAACTCGGCCCAAGGAAGGTATCCGGTGCTGGATGAAGGTTTCCTGCGTGTTCTGTCTTTCAGCGCGTAAAGTTATTCAGTTTAGGTTAAACTGAAATCTGACTCCATTTTATAATTTAATCTGACTCCATTTTCTTAGGACCTCGAATTTAGGTTGAAATGCAAATTGGTTGTATGCCTGTTCAATTAATATTCTTCTGACATTTGATTATTCTAGTTAACTCTTTATTTTTATATTAACTTGTTCAGTCGGGTGCTCATGTTGCTAACAAGGATACAACATAATCTACTAGTCAATAATTACAGAGTAAGACAGAATAGAATCAAAAATGTAACAATTTATTAACAGTCAGGTAGATATGTATTTTGCCAATTACGTATCCAATTGAAACACATCAAATCATATCTGTAACAGACTTTCTGTGAGTTTAAATGGGTTTAAGAAATGCATTATCTGTCTTACTAAAGAGGGACTTTTATTTTGACGGGTGTTGTAGTCTACAGGGAAGGAAAGGGAGAGCACGCAGTTCAAGTTCATCAGAGTTGTGTCGCAGATAACGTTTGCAACTTTAAGCACCCCCCGAAAATGCATAAGGTCTGTATATATTTGATAACTGTTTGTTGTAATGACTGTTTTGTGTAATTCACTGTATGCTAATGATAGAGGTTTGAACTAGTCTGTAATTCGCGCTTCTTGTACTTTGTTGGTTTAGCTCTTACGGTGATTCTTGGAGTCTTACGGTGATTTTTGAGTGAAAACGGACTCAATAAACTTCATTAACATCAGTAAAGCTTGGGCCATCATTCGGGCGGGGTCTGCTACAGTAAGAGCTTTACCTTCGCTGGTTAAGATCCTCGATGCACGTGCATGCTCACGATGGCAATGTGACGGATTGCTGCACGTCGGAATCAGCGTGATGGTCTACGGAGCAGAGTCGCTGTAGTCAACGAGTTCACTATGGAAATGGATACGGACGAACCGGATTCTGAAAGCCTGCTTCAGACGGATATTGAAGGTGAAAAGGATAAAAATGAAGCAGTTAAAAATAAGGATAAAGATAAACCTGAATCTCAGTGTCAAAAGCAAGACAGTAAAGAACTCACTCGACGTTCAGAACGTCCGCATATGCCCACGGAGAAAATGCTTGCTTATCAGAAAGATGAATGCTGTAAGAAAGAAAAAAGATTAAACACTTTGTATGAGCAATGGAAGATAGAAGCTCGTAAAGCAAGACAGAGCTTAAAAACTGACATAACTGATAAACAGCTGGCTGAAATGGCTGACTCTATTGAGGACAAAAAAAATAATATTTTGAAACTCTTCAGTGACATAAGGGAACATGTTACACCTACTGCAGATTTAAGACGAAAAATTGATGCATGTGAAGCTGTGACCAATGACATAATCAAAATAGTGCTTGAAAGAATGGCAATTGTAGATGGCGAATTTGATGCAGAAAGAGAAAGGGGCAGGCTGCGTGAACTTTTAGCACATAGTTATGCTCGCTCTATATATGGTTCCAGTGCTTCAAAAACAAGTGTCAGTAGCCATTCCAGATCCTCTAGTGCAACAAGCAAACGTGCAGATGCTGCAGCAGAACTGGCTGCAAAAGAGGCTGAATATAAGATGATGCAAACAGAAAGGCAACAAAAGGAAAAAATAAGAACTTTAGAAGAGCAACTCAGAAGAGAGTTAGAAACTCAAAAGTTTGAACTGGAACGGCTGCAGGTAGAAAAGGATATAGAGGTTGCTCGAGCCAGAATAAAATCCTATGATGAAGAAATAAAACAAGAGACAAGAAGTCAGTCAATACCGAATGATCATCAAGGGCAGAGAAATGAAATGTTACATCATTGCAGTGTTGTTCAGTCAACACCTCTCAGTGAAGTGTCCCATCTTGCTCAGGCAGTTCAGGACAGCATAGCCATCAACAGGTTACCCATACCCGAGCCTTCAGTGTTCAATGGAGACCCAATTCAGTTTGTGGACTGGAAAGCCTCATTTATGTCACTTATAGATAGAAAAGGCATCTCTGCAGCTGATAAACTCTATTATTTGAAAAAGTATGTCAGTGGCTCAGCACACAAATATCTTGAAGGCACCTTTTATCGTAATGATGAAGAAGCGTACAAAGATGCTTGGAACAAGCTTAACCAAAGATACGGGCAGCCATTTGTCATTCAAAGAGCATTCCGTGAAAAGCTGTCAAAGTGGCCAAGAATATCATCCAAAGATGCAGAAGGCCTGAGAACATTTTCAGACTTCTTAAATGCCTGCCTGCAAGCCATACCTCATGTTAAAGGCCTGGAAATATTAAACGACTGTGAAGAGAATCAAAAGCTGGTACAGAAACTTCCTGACTGGGCAGCCTCCAGGTGGAACCGCCAAGTCACAACATCACTTATGGATGGCAAGGAATTTCCAAGCTTTCAAGACTTTGTAAAATTCATGTCAACTGAAGCAGAAATAGTGTGTAATCCTATCACTTCTCTACATGCTCTTCATTCATGCGAGTCACCTCATGAGAGAAGAATCTTAAATGAAACCAAAAGAAACAAGGCGATTGTCTTCAAAACACAAACAACAGAAAACAGTGACAAACAGACAATGGCTAAAGGACAGTTAAAAACACCATGCATGTTGTGTCAAGATGACAGCCATCCACTCTGTAAGTGCCCAGAATTCATGGTAAAGTCTCTGAAAGACAGAAGGTCCTATGTCAAAGACAACAAACTCTGTTTTGGGTGTATGAAACCAGGTCACTGTGCTAAGGATTGTCGGCATCGCCACACATGTGATGTATGCAAACTGCGACATCCCACATGTCTTCATGACTACAACTATGAGAATAACGGAAACAGAAAGCAACCAACGGTTAGCATGGAGCATGCACGTGAGAGTGAGATTACAGATGCCATATCACTTAATAACACAAGACAAGGTCGTTCAGTCATTACATCCATGATTGTACCTGTGTGGGTGTCGTCCATCAAAAATCCATCCAATGAACAGCTTGTCTATGCTTTGTTAGACACTCAGAGTGACACCACTTTCATTGATGAAGAAGTGAGTAATACACTGCAAGTGGATTCTCAGCCAATAAAACTCAAACTTACCACCATGATGGGAGATAGTATGATAATTAAAAGTAAAAGAGTGTCTGATCTTCGTGTGAGAGGGTACAATTCATCAGTACATATCAATTTGCCTCCAGTATACACCAAGGAGTGTATTCCTGTAAATCGTGATCACATACCAACACAGGAAACGGCAAAGAACTGGAGTCACTTGAAGGTAATCACAGACGAAATGTCACCTCTTCTCAGCTGTGAAGTAGGTTTACTTATTGGCTACAACTGCCACAGAGTGCTAGCTCCCAGGCAAGTTATACTAGGAAAAGATGATGAACCTTATGCTATTCTAACTGACTTAGGATGGAGTGTTGTGGGCTGCTCCACACCAGGTATCAACGGATCAACATCAGTCAGTCTGTGTCACAGAATAGCCACAAAGGAGATTCCAGCTTTGACACCTATGGATGCCATCCGTGTACTCGAGTCGGACTTTAAGGATGTCACAGCAGATGAAAAGACAATTTCTCAGGATGATATTGTGTTCCTAGACAAACTCAAAGAAGGTATAAAAAAAAATGCTCAAGGACATTATGAAATGCCTCTTCCGTTCAAACAACGGCCATACTTACCTGATAACAGAGAGCTTGCCAAGGTCAGACTCAATCATTTGAACAAGAAATTCTGTAGAAACTAGAAATATAAGACAGACTACATTGCTTACATGAATGACATCATTGAAAGAGGTGATGTAGAAACAGTGAATGATGATGGAACTGTTGGCGAAAAGTGGTACATACCTCATCATGGCATCTACCATCCAAAAAAGCCAGACAAGCTACGTGTCGTTTTTGATTGTTCCGCAAAATTCAAAGGCACAAGTCTCAACGAACATTTGTTACCAGGACCAGACATGATAAACAATCTCACCGGAGTCCTTGTTAGGTTCAGAAGGCATCCTATAGCTGTAATATGTGACATCGAAAAAATTTTTCACCAGTTTCATGTCCAGGAAAATGACCGAGATTACCTGCGCTTCTTATGGTGGAAAAACGGAGACACAAATTCAGCGCTTCAAGATTATCGGATGAAAGTGCATCTTTTCGGCGCGGTTTCTTCGCCTGGTTGCGCAAACTATGGACTAAGATATCTAGCCAGTGAGCATAGTCAATCATACCCATTAGCCGCTCAGTTCATCTTAAGAGACTTCTATGTTGATGATGGAGTCACAAGTGTAGAGACGGTGGAAAAGGCCATTCAGCTGGCAAAGGAAGCACGGGAGTTGTGCATAAAGGGAAGTCTTCGACTTCACAAGTTTGTGTCAAATGACAACACTGTTCTGCAGAGCATACCAGCATCAGAACGTGCTGTAAACTTTGAAACAAAGGATCTTACCTTCAATGACATGCCACTTGAAAGAGCGCTGGGAATTCATTGGAACATACAGAGTGATAGCTTCCAATTCCATATCCCACTAAAAGGTCAACCTACAACACGTCGTGGCATATTGTCAACGGTTGCCTCCATATATGATCCTTTGCGCTTTGTAGCTCCCTATGTTCTCAATGGTAAGAGGATCCTACAAGAAATGTGTCACCAGGGTACAGGCTGGGATGATCCACTTTCCCTTGCTCTTAGCCCATGGTGGGAGAAATGGCAGAATGACTTTGTCAATCTGGAAAAGGTGGACATATCACGATGCTATGTGCCTGCTGATTTCGGTAAAATTGTAAAAACGGAAATACATCATTTCTCTGATGCAAGTACCTGTGGTTATGGTCAGTGTTCTTATCTGAGAGTAATCAATGAGAAGGATGAGATTCATTGCACTTTCCTCATTGGCAAAGCCCGGGTTACTCCTGTAAAGATTACTACAATTCCAAGGTTAGAGTTGACGGCAGCAGTGGTATCAGTCCAAATGAGCAATATGCTCAGAGAAGAGCTTGACCTCACCAATGTCAATGAATTCTTTTGGACTGACTCAAAGGTGGTCTTGGGTTACATCAATAACGACGCCTGTCGTTTTCATACGTTTGTATCCAACAGAGTCCAAAAAATACGCCAAAGCACAGCACCCAAACAATGGCTATACGTCCCAACAGATGATAACCCAGCAGACAATGCTTCAAGAGGAAGAACAATAAATGAATTGCTCTCGTCCAACTGGTTCTCAGGTCCTTCATTCCTGTGGAAGAAAGAAATAGAGACCTCAAATGTTGTACCGGAGCTTCCAATAGGAGATCCAGAAGTTAAAAAGATCCAGACGTTTCAAACAGAAACCACAGAAAGTAAACATCTTGTAGACCATTTGTCAAAGTTCTCATCTTGGTCTAATGCTGTGAAAGCTATTGCACGCCTTGTGAGACGGATTAAGAAGGATAAAACTAATGCGCCAGCTTCTGTAGGTGAACAGGAACATGCAAAAGGCTTGATTCTAAAAGGAGTTCAAAAACAAGCATATCAGAAAGAAATGGATGTCCTGAGTCAAGGAAAACAACTTCCAGGTTATAATAAACTTCATCACCTGGACGCCTTCATAGACCTTCATGGTATGATCAAGGTGGGAGGAAGACTTATCCACTCATCATGCACTCACTTTTTCAAGCACCCACTGATCCTTCCTAAAGATCATCATGTAACAAAGTTGATTATTGCACACTATCATGAAAGTGTAAAGCATCAAGGAAAGGGTTTCACAATTAATGCAATCAGATCTTCCGGCTATTGGATACCTGGAATAAACAGAGCTGTCACATCTTACATTCGCAACTGTGTACCTTGTAGAAGGTTGAGAAAACCTGTGGAAGGCCAGCGGATGAGTGATCTTCCCACAGAACGTGTAGAGCCTTCCCCACCGTTTGTGTATTGTGGTATGGATTGCTTTGGTCCATTCATGACTAAAGAAGGAAGAAAACAGCACAAAAGGTATGGTCTGCTTCTAACTTGCTTTTGTTCAAGAGCCATTCATATAGAAATGTTAGAAGATATGTCCACAGATGCTTTCATCAACAGTTTGCGATGCTTTATTGCAATTCGAGGCACAGTACGGCAGATCAGATGTGACCAAGGTACCAATTTCGTTGGCGCAAAAAACGAACTGAACTCAGCATTACAGCAGCTTGACCCAGAAAGGCTCACCGCTTTCCTTGCAGATAAACAGTGTGATTTTGTAATGAATCCCCCTCATTCCAGTCATGCAGGTGGTGTATGGGAGCGTCAAATCAAAACTGTACGGAGTGTTCTTAATGCTACAGTTTCCCTCTCATCAGGCAGGCTTAATGATGCTTCACTGCGCACTTTATTTTATGAAGCCATGGCGATAGTCAACAGTCGCCCCCTTACAGTGGATAACCTGAACAACCCCAAGAGCTTAGAACCACTCACACCTAACCATCTGATTACCATGAAAGCCACCACGGTCCTACCACCACCAGGAAAGTTCATAAGAGAAGACATCTACGGGAGAAAGAGATGGAGACAGGTGCAGTACCTTACTGAACAGTTTTGGAGTAGATGGAAAAAAGAGTATCTCCACAACATTACGGCTAGACAATGCTGGCATGCTCCAAAAAGGAATTTGCAGATTGGTGATGTGGTCATGGATACAGATGAGAACCTTCCAAGAAATGAGTGGAGACTAGGACGTGTCATAGACACTGTAACTAGCCAAGATGGACTAGTAAGGAGAGTCACAATAGCACTCGGTGACAAAAAACTAAACAAAAAAGGAGAACGGGTAAACAAGGTCTCAGTCGTAGAGAGACCAGCTCAGAAGTTGGTCTTATTATTGGAAGCGGAGTGAACAAATCTTCAAAAGGACTTTGCTTTACACACATGCACACAAAATGGTTATTATAAGTTAAAATTACTTATGTTTGAAAATTATGCATGTCAAAATAACATTTATAATTTGGTGGGAGTGTAACAGACTTTCTGTGAGTTTAAATGGGTTTAAGAAATGCATTATCTGTCTTACTAAAGAGGGACTTTTATTTTGACGGGTGTTGTAGTCTACAGGGAAGGAAAGGGAGAGCACGCAGTTCAAGTTCATCAGAGTTGTGTCGCAGATAACGTTTGCAACTTTAAGCACCCCCCGAAAATGCATAAGGTCTGTATATATTTGATAACTGTTTGTTGTAATGACTGTTTTGTGTAATTCACTGTATGTTAATGATAGAGGTTTGAACTAGTCTGTAATTCGCGCTTCTTGTACTTTGTTGGTTTAGCTCTTACGGTGATTCTTGGAGTCTTACGGTGATTTTTGAGTGAAAACGGACTCAATAAACTTCATTAACATCAGTAAAGCTTGGGCCATCATTTGGGCGGGGTCTGCTACAATATCAATACAAAACATCAAATTCTCAAGGATGAATCTACAAGTAAAATATGCATACCTGACCTTAGAAAATACATAGTATGAAGTGAAGAGACACACAACACACTACGGGCTTTCTAGTTAATGTACACCTTGAGTGAGTCTTAAGTTTAAAATGGTTCTGACATGTACATATATATTTGTCTTAAATCCCTTAAAAAACAAATAATTTGTAATATCCCACGATTATCAATTGTGTGAGGTGTGACCTCTTGAAATTTGAAAATGCACATTATTCATGTTTACAACAGTAATATTGTGGAAGAGGATCATATTTACTCATCAGAATTCCATCGTCTCTTGAGCACTTTTGTATTTTATTTATTCATTTATTTATTTTTTTGCAAAACAGCACAAACTCAGATGATGGTTTAGATCTTAAAGCACTAATTATATATCAAGAACATATTTCTATAATCTTCAAAAAGGTTTAAGAAAGGGGCCCTCATGAGCAGGATTGCTTTACACTTTCTTCTCTCTCACTTCACAAATAATAAATAAATAAATCAAGTTTTGTTCATATAAAAGCAAGAGAAAGCATGGGGAAGTGACTTTACTGCATGAGGCATGTGTCACAAATGCGGTTTAACAGACATTCAAACATGTTAAAATAGTGGTGATGAGACAGAGATTATAAGAAGAGAGTGGATTACAAACTGACAAATGTTCACGCATCTATTTTTGAAACTGTGCGAGAGTGCTGAATTCATTTTTCTTCTTAGTTTTTAATTTTACACTTAACATTTATTTTCCATTACAGCGATCAAATTTGCAGGAACAGCGTATTTTCAACAGAAGCAGCAAACATGAAGAGATTAATGTTTCTCATTTTTGAAAAATGAGGTTTTATTAACAAGGTTCGGGAGGAGCATGATCAGATAATCATCTAATTTGGCACAGGTGCATCTCGTTTGGTGTGGTGTGGTGTGGTGTGGTGTGGTGTGGGCGCAGTGGATAAGATACATGCCTTTGGTGTGAGAGACCCGGGTTCGAATCCACTGTGAGACGCCAATGTGTCCCTGAGCAAGACACTTATCCCCTAGTTGCTCCAGAGGCGTGTGACCTCTGAAATATATAGCAATTGTAAGTCACTTTGGATAAAAGTGTCAGCTAAATGAACAAATGTTTAGCTAACCATCTTAACTAGCACAAAAAGCGTGTATATATATGCAGTCTTCCTACCTTCTGTCCTACGACAGTTTTTCGGCTTCCCTCCTCCACCTCAACTCCTCACTTCTAATCTGTTTATCCCAAATTAGGGATGGGGAGTTATTTGGGTTTGGGCTATGCTCCGGGCCCAGACCCCTCCCCCAGGACAGCGCGTCAAAATATGCCTACTATTCGCCTTCAGATTGATTGACGGATTCGGTTTGGATATTTATTGGTTAGTCAGTTTTTTCATATAGTTGTATCAAAGTAATATGTGTTTTTCATATGTGTATTTTCGTATATAATCACAATTAATGGCATAGTAGAGTCTAATATTTTCTGGATAAAAGTGTCTATTGTAAGAACAAACAGAATCCAAAACTTTAAATGGTGTATACAGAAAGATACAATTTTTTATTTAGAATTTACTACAAAACATAGCCAAACAAGTACAATAAACTACAACAAGAGGCATAAAGCTCAATACAAAAAAAAATAATAATAATAAATAAAAGATATTTAACAAAACCTTGACCATTTTGAACTATATATTGTATAAGTATATAACACTATATAATATCACAATGAAAGAGAGCTGGTTTATCTGTATACCAACACAGGACTGTCTGTACAAAATTACTACAGTAACATGACTGAATCTGAAACCAATATAAATATACACAAAACAAAGTACAAATCCCCAAAACAAAATCCTTCAATTTCCATTAAATACTACATTAACATTCATAAAATTCTTTAATTTTTTTTTACTTGAGGATTATGTTTATTAAATATTATTTTGTGAATGAACACCATTAGAGATATTCAAGGGTCTGTATGTGACTGTTTGACATAAACTATATCATCAAACACATTAAACACACTAATACAGTGGTGCTAAAATGTTTGCAGCCCTTTAACAGAATCACAGATCGATTAATGTCTCATGGCGACTCCTGCATACACCACATCCTCCTGCACTTGATCTCTCTGAAAGAAAACAAGCACGTCACATCACAGATATAGATAATAAGAGCATTACTGACCATTTATCAGAACTCATACACACAAATACACAGCTAGATCTTACTTACTGCTCAAATAATGCAGAGAAAAAAAGAAAGAAAGAAAGAAAGAAAGAAAGAAAAGAAAAGAAAAGAAAAAAAAAGAAAGAGAACGTTTCTTACGGATTTCTGTGCTTTTCTTTTGCAGAATGTTGGATCAGAATATATTATTTCTTCACCACGCTGAACTGTTCCAACAAAAATGACTATATGAGAATAATTGCATTTTTCTGCAATACTGTCTTTCATTATTTTTATATTATACTACATGGCTGTTAAAGTCTTGATTCTGATTGGTTTGACAAACAATCTGTGCAATTATTTTCCAGTAAACACACAGCTAGTTCCAGGCAGGTCTCATATCACTTTGTCTCTGGAATGCCTTCATTGAAAATTGCATGACAAATTACAATGTTGGTTGGTATGTGTGTGACAACTGATTTCCATCCCATTCAGACCTCATTGTCCTGACGTATACAGCATGAGACTGTTTCTAATGTGCGATGTTGTTACGGCATACACTTTCAATGGTCTACCATATCAGCGGTGCACAGGCTCGGGATTCTAGACTATACCAAGACCTAGGGTGCCGTATAATAATGATAGCCTAATAGAAATAGAAATAATGCACATCTGAGGTCTAAGCAGTCTGTGGCAGCACTGTAACCTCATTACAAGTGTGCATTGTTTTTCTACCTATTCAATGCCCCCAAGTCAATTATTCCTTCCTTAAAAACATGTATTTTTACACATATATCCACAATAAGTAATACTTGCCTATTTGGTCAGTTTTCCTGCAGATGCAGAAGATCCAGACTGCAGCAATAATCAACAGAGATCCAGCAACAGCAACAGCAGCAGAGATCAGCCCAATGTGCAACGACGACAGGTCTTTATTTATAATGGACAAAATTAAGCTTTAATATGAATGAATCTTTCTGATCTGATCAACCACAAATACTATATCAGTACGCAATAACTAGTTTATAGAGATTAGTTTAGTAAACATATATTAGCACTGACATACCTGAACATGTCTGACAGAGTTGAGTGATGTTGAGATGTGTGGTCTGGTTTCTGATGGGATTGTTGATCACACAGCTGTAGCTGTTTTTCTCCTGATATTCCACCTCCAGAGGAAGAGAGAGACTTCTGCTGAGATCAGACTCACTGATGCTGGACAATAAACTGTTTCCTTTGTACCAGGAGAGAGTCACAGCACTCACATTCACCACTGAACACAACAGTAAACAATTCTGCTGTGATGAAGATGATGATGATGATGAACAGTCTCTGCTGATGACGGGAACAGGCAGATTAGCTGGAAAACATGAGAGAATATAGATAATGGGTATGACATATGAGGGACCAGGACTGATCAAAAATAGCGCATTTGAAAATCTGATATTGAAAGTATTGTATACTTGTTTAAGAAGGAGACAACTGTAACTATTGAGTATGTAGCTAAATCCAAACATAAAGAGAGGGGTTGCATAAATGCTAGCTTATGTTATTAGCCTTAATAAGACAAGTCATACAGATTTAAAAATTGATTAAAATACTTATTTTCTTGCAGAAACACTCATAGCAACAAACAGAATAATATCCTACTCACCGTAGACAGTGAGTCTGAAGATGTTGAATGGAGTCTCTGATGTTCTGTTGAATACTGTATATTCTCCAGAGTCTGTGGTTCTGGTGTTTGTGATGATCAGAGATCCAGTCTGATCCAGCTTCAGTCTGTCTCTGAATCTCCCATCAGCACTACCTTCATAAAACCTGCTCTTACTGTCCTTCCCGTAGGTTTTAGCTATCATAATGGTGTTAAATTTCCACGTTATCTCCTCGTCTCTCTGTATTTCAGTAAGATTTAGACTCACTGATTCTCCCTCCGTCACTGACACGGACTTCACTGAATCAACTCCAGACACACCTGATGAAAAAACACAGAATTACTCAGTATTTGGAGATTTACCAGAGTTTTTGTCAGTTTTAAACTATTTCCAAATTGTCAGTGTACAATAATTCTTTACTTCACTAATTTCAGTGTACAGTTCAATATTTTGCAGTAATTTTAACCATTTGATGAGATCAATTTGATGAGATGAAAATAGGCCTATAACAAATATTGTGAATAAATATATTTGTCTATAGTCTAATAAAATGTAATGTATAATAGAGAATGGGTTTATATGTGGACAAACATAAAGTCATAAAGATACTTACCACTCAGACTCCATAAGCACAAACAAGAGATTATAAACATGCCATATATTTTCTTCTGCATTTTGCTTCACGGTTTTAAATAAAAACAGTTCCTAATTTTGAAAATGAAGTCACAACAGAAATCTTATAATAAATATGTGAACACTGAAAGCGACAGAGGAGCTGTAGAGGACAGTGCTGTGAAGAGGTTTGGTGAAACTCTACAGTCAGCGTGAAGAAACTCCTCTAGAGAGCACCTCCCTTCACAGACTGTAGGCTATATGACCTGTTACATATGTTTTTCACATACAATATATCAATTATTTTAGTAATGAATTGTATTATTAACCAGTTCTGCAACAGCTTAAGGTTACCTAGAACACCTCGGGACGTGATAAATCAAAGTCTATTTGTCTGTAGTGTCAGAATTTACACAAGCACTTTGAACATATCTGAAATAAAACAGGGATCAGCTTACTGTCGATAAGTTTTATGTTGCATTGCTTTTTATCTAGTATGTACAAAATTAAAGATCATAATGGGGTATAATGGTCGATGTACATGTTTAATAAGAATTGCTGACTGATCTTCTCACTCCCTCCAGTTCAGTATTTTAAATGGTTGATTTGTAAGATTTTGTGAATGATTTCATATTATGAAATTGTCAAATTATTGACATCCAATTCTAGGCTGATGAGTTGTCCTCATTAACAATATTTCAGTGGTTAGCATTTTAGACTGCTAGATTTACATAGAAAGAATTTGAAAAAATGTATGTTTTGAAAAATGTTTTATTAACAACAAGAAGAAAAGGAGAAAGCAAACTTTCACATTTTATATAATAAAGATAAACTCTAGGGCAGTGGTTCTTAATGGTCAGGGTCTGATTCTAATGATATTTTCTTTAACAACAACAACAACTGTCTTTATCTATGTGATTTTAAAAATAAGCTCAATACATTTACAAAAATATGTTTTATATTTGAACCACACCACACTTTCCATAGGTAAGTTTTATGTGGACTTTATACATGACTTAAAAACCTATAATGTATTAAAGAAAAAAAAAAAGGCACCAGTGTCGGGTTGTGCTTAACTGTCTTGGGCAAAATAACACATAATGAAACTATATATGATGCTGTTTATATTTCTTCTGGGTTCAATTCTTCTATCATCCCTTATTATTTCAAGTAATTGCTAAATTAAAGACACATGCCAATCCCTGAAACACTTTTGAGTTATTTATTGTTTTATTTCATAAGAAGGAAGCACAGTCATCTTTAAAATGTATGCCTGACCCACACTAGAAAATATAAATGTCTACTAACTTAAAACTAAATATTCTAACAAATATAAGCAATACTTTGTCTAGTCAAATTACATGATTTCTATTTAAGCCATGATTAATGTCATGTATATGTAATTTTGTGCTTTTTAGTAAATGTATATTATCGTGAATGTTTTGTCCTGTTGAATTTCTTTTCTCTCTTTTATGCATTGTTTCTCTTTAATTTCCAATGTGGTGATGCTTTTAGTGTGAACAGAAAATACTTTAAACAATAGCATCCCATAATTCTGTTGTCTTAAATATAACAGTGAGTAATAAAATTGAGATATGAATATCATTATATATTTCATACTCTAATAAACTAATAAAAGAGGAAGGAGTTTAAAAACTGTAAGCTACATCTTGTAAAACCCAACAATTTGTCAACAAGCACAAGCTTTTATTCAGAAAACTAGCGATGTACAGATCACTTTCTCACTGAGCGAGAATCTATGAGCCTGCAGTTATCTTACAACAACAACAACAATTATTATTATTGATTATCTTATTAATCACAGTGTATGTTGTAAGGCATATTCTTTGAAAAGCTGTTTTAGAAAGACTTGTATTGTGAAAAGTGATATAGACAACTGACAAAAAAATGGGAGTATAAAATCTAAAAATATATACATTTTTGTGTTAAAATATTTACAGTAAATATAAGTATTCAAGAACATATCCACCTCCCTGATCTTTTTATTTAGTTTGACAGTGATGTCTGCTCTTGTTGAAGACTTTGGGATCTGATGTCATAAACCAGAACAGCGACAGAAGCCACGCCCACCAGAGCAGAGAGAGCCAATCGGATCACAGCTTCAGTAAAACCACAACAGTGGATGAAGTCTTTTGAGAGAAGAAACAGACAGCATTAGAACAACAGAAATATGATTTATTTAGTTTGTTTGTGTGTGCCACTGAAGTACCTGAACATGTCTGACAGAGTTGAGTGTTGAGATGTGTGGTGTGGTTTCTGATGGGATTGTTGATCACACAGCTGTAGAAATCATCCAGACACTCCAGATGTAAAGAAAGACTTCTGCTGAGATCAGACACACTGATGCTGGACAATAAACTGTTTCCTTTGTACCAGGAGAGAGTTACATCACTCACATTCACAGCTGAACACAGAAATGAACAAGATGATGATGAAGATGATGATGATGAAGATGATGATGAATTTTGAGAAGAGTCTCTGCTGATGACAGGAACAGACAGAGGAGCTGAAAACATGAGGGGATAAATACAATTCAGTATAATAAAATAATGGGATAATTGTCAGTCATTTGATATTTCAGATGTAAATAAAGTTAAGATATCTATAAATATATCAAATGCACATGAATATTAATCTATCATCACAGGATTGTCTATTGTTTGACAATATTCGTAATAATTCTGAAAGAGATTATTGTCAGAAGATGTGTCTAAAGTAATTCTGTACTCACCGTAGACAGCGAGACTGAAGATGTTGAATGGAGTCTCTGATGTTCTGTTGAATACTGTATATTCTCCAGAGTCTGTGGTTCTGGTGTTTGTGATGATCAGAGATCCAGTCTGATCCAGCTTCAGTCTGTCTCTGAATCTCCCATCAGCACTACCTTCATAAAACCTGCTCTTACTGTCCTTCCCGTAGGTTTTAGCTATCATAATGTTGTTAAATTTCCACGTCATCTCCTCGTCTCTCTGTATTTCAGTAAGATTTAGACTCACTGATTCTCCCTCCGTCACTGACACGGACTTCACTGAATCAACACCAAACACACCTGATGAAAATAATAATAATAATAATAATAATAATAATAATGATAATAATTACTGAGGATTTTTAGTTTTTAGTTTTAATTGAAAAACGCTTCTTCAAATTTCAATGCATAATTCAATGATATGCCATGAATTACGAACTTTAAAATGGCTGAGAAAAACATTGATATTATTATTATATTATTATATTATTTATTTATATATTAAGTCTTCTAAAACATTAAAATGAATGATGGAAATAATAACTAAATTATAAATGGACCAATGATAATACAAATTGAAAGGAAACCTTAAAGATAGGCTACTTACCACTCAGACTCCATAAACGTAAACAGAAAACAAACATACAATATATATTTTTAGGCATTTTGCTGAACGTTTTCAAAGAAAAGGTTACTATTTTGTAAAGTCTACATTTAATCAAAAAACAAAACGCAAAACAAAGCATATGCTAACTGTCATAATAAACCTTGGACGTTTCGTAATCAAATGCCAGAAGAGCTGGTCTGTTGTGAAGTGGCTTGGTAAAACGCTGCAGTTATGGAACCAGTTGCTGACAGTGCCGAACCCCTGCCAGATTATTCACCTACTAGCATTGGTAGGTTTAGGAGTAGGTGGGGAGGAGTTAGGATTGGGGGGTGGGGTTTGAATTAGGCTACCATAGGCAAATTCAAACTCAAGCCGGTGTGCACTGTATTGCTACGGTTTCCGGTTTGAACGACACGTTTCCTGGAAACGGTGTGCAACGGGGTTAGAGATGCGTTTTCTGGTTTGGTGAGTGTGTCACACATGTCAGCCCAATCAGCAGCAACATATATATATATACATACATACATACATATATATATACATACATACATACATATATATATATAGTATATATTAGTATTAAAGAGACAGCCGCACACTGTTATTAACATCAAAATAAATTCACAAGAGTAAGTATATAGTTTTCATGTTTATTTGAATTAAAGGCAATAGGCTATAACTGAAATAATGAGAGCACAAGTATATATCTGGAACTTCTTTAAGTCTGTCTAAATATAATTTAGTAATTGCAATGTCTTCTGGTCCATATTCTTCTCCTTAGGAAGGTGTGCTTAACACTGATTAATGTAACAAACATACTATACATGTTTATATATTTTGCTATTGTATTGTGGAGGCACTTTCATAGAATTTTCTATAGGGCTACCCCCAATTATATTAAATTCAATTAAATTCAAGTTTATTTGTAGAGCGCTTTTTACAATAAAATCTTTACAAAGCAACTTCTACAATATTTAGTAATAGCTTATAAGTGGTGGCTGTAAGTTTGTGTTTGACAGGATTTTTCAGAAAAATTAATACAAAATGTAGTCAGCCAGACGAACATTATTAACAGCAATTATTATATGATTCAGTCACACTTGTAGCAATATTTGTTAGTTCTGTTTGTTAATTCAGGGTTAGCATCATCTGGGGTCATCTGAGGGTCAGCATCATCTCTTCTCAGGTGTTCTGGATCCAGACTGGAGTTTGTGGAAATCCTAGTCATCCTGTGGCAAAACAGAAACAAATAGACATCATTAGCATAGCTGCTTTTCCAACAAAGTAAAATTAATTAGTTTAACCCAAGCTAAAGAATAAGAATGTGCATTTGATCCAATACAACTGCAGTCACAATTTAAGAGATACATTATTCAAATGCTTGGTGAAAGAGATTTTAATGTAGATTTAAACAAAGAGAGTGTGTCTGAACCATAGACTGTATAAAGGTCTGAACCCCCTCTATATATAATGGTAGGCCTAAATATTACAACAACAGTGATCAACAATAATGATAATACTCACAATTAAAATAATAAGGTAATATAGATCATAACAGTCTCGGAGGTAAGAAGTGAAGAAATCCTTTACCCAGTCTTTTGAAATGTTGGATCACAATCATTAGGAACCACAGTTTCCCCAAACCCTTCATTGGGATTGGGATGTTCTCTTTTATTCTGGAGGGCAAGGGCAAGGGCAGTGACTGTAACATCGAGCGTATTTTGCAGTAGGCTATTAAACGTGTATTTATACTGATTTCATAAGGCTCCGAAAATTCTTCAAAAAGAACACAACGAATAGCTTTTTTTATTATTATTATTTATTTTAAACAGTTAGAACACAACAATAATTTTCAATTAACAAAAATAGAGACAGAGAACACTTCAACAACATAATACAAAAAAAGTGTTTAAAATAAATAAATAAATAACATTACCAAAAAAAAAAAAAAGAAGGATACAGAAAGAGGGCATTACTCACATGAAAGAAAATCTAAACATTTAACAAGGCAAAGAGTCCATAAGTCGTGCAAATTTTACAAGTTCTGATCGCTTTTGGGTTAAGAGATGACAAGATTGTATTTAAATACTGTTTTATCTCATGCAAAAATACCAAATGAATTGGTTTACAGTTTGAGAATTTACATTTATGAATATAAAATCTGCACAGGAAAATAATTAAGTTTATTATAAAGCAGGCATTAGAATCCGCTTCAAAAAATCCAAATATAACAATTTGGGGATTCATAGAAAAATTTTGCCAGATATTTCTTGAGATAAACCAACTAACATCTTTCCAAAGTTTCCGAGTGTAACTGCACGACCAAAACAAGTGAAGAAGTGTTTCAGTGTCATTCTGACAGAAAGAGCAATTAGTTTCAAAACCAGATCTGAATTTTTTCTGAAGGAAATTTTTGACTGGGTAAATATTAAGAACTAATTTAAAAGATATTTCTTTTACTTTGTTTGTCAGGAAAAATTTATGCTGTATGGACCATATATTTTTCCAATTTAGATTATCAAAAAGCCTATTCCAATATGAGATTGCAGGAGGGGCAGAAATAATGTTTTCAAGGAATAAAACTCTTACTTTATAATTTCTTCCTTTTTTCAGTGAAACATATCTTGCCAATAGGTGTATTGACAAGCTCAGGATGAGACAACGGACCCAAAGAGAGAGTATTGTTTTTAAAAAGCATAAGTAACCCAGAAGGAATAGCACCCATTACTGTGGCAAATTCTTTGGGAGTTACCGGTATATTATATTCTGAAAGAAACTCTGCATACCTAAAAAGCAGACCTTCGTTATTAAAGAGCTGTCTAACATGATATATTCCATTATTGAACCAGTTATTATAGAACAAAGATTTATTCTTAAATAAAATATGCCTATTGTTCCATATATAACATCGGTGAGGAGAAAAGTTATGTTTGTAGATGAGATTCCACGGCAGAAGGACTTGTTGGTGAAAGTTAGATAGCTTGACAGGGAGTTTATAAATATCATAATTACACATTAAAGCAAATTTTGCACCACCAAGTTGTGAGAAAGCATGCTGAGGGAAAACATTCCAAAAAGAGGTGGGATTTTTAAGGAATCGATTAAGCCAATTTATTTTTATTATGTTATTTAGTGAACTAAAATCAATGAAGTTTAAGCCGCCCTTTTGTTGAGTATTTAGTATCACTGACTTTTTCAAATAGTGGGGTTTATTTTTCCATAAAAAATTAACTAAGATTCCATCGATAAGTTTACAAGTGTATTTATCAATGAACAGTGACTGAGCAGCATAAGTAAGGCGAGACAGACCCTCCGCTTTGACAAGCAAACCTCTGCCTTTCAAAGAAAGGTCTCTCTGCAGCCAGCAGTTAAACCGTTTCATTGTATTTATAACAATTGGGTCCAAATTAGCAGAACATCTAGAGTTATCTTTGGTTATTTTTATACCCAAGTAACACAGTTTTTAATTGCAATACCATCAAATGAAGAGATCATACTGTCTTTTAACGGAAGTAATTCACATTTATTAATATTGAGACGTAGGCCAGAGGCTTTAGAGAAGAGATGAAGAGTACATAAGGCTGCAGGTATTTGCGTAGAGTCTTCTAAGAACAGAACAGTATCATCCGCTAATTGATTAATAATTAACTCTGTATTGCCAATAATGATGCCTTTTAGATGGCTTGCTTTGATGTGTGAACTAAGAAATTGTGTAGCAATTAAAAAAAGATAAGGACATACTGGACATCCTTGTCTAAATCCACGGTTCAAGAAGAATCTGGGAGAGGTACAAAAGTTGTTACTCAACTTAATGGAGCTGCTACTGTTCATATACAGCATTTTGACCATATTACAGAACGAGTCACCGAAACCAATTCTATTTAGTGCTTGAAACAAAAATCCATGTTCTAATGTGTCAAATGCTTTGTAGTAGTCTAAAAATAAAATAAAACTTTCTTTTGGGAGTAAATATGAATAGTCCAATAGATCTAATATTAAGCGTATGTTGTTTGAAATATGTCTGTTTGGCAGAAATCCTGACTGTTTCATCAATAAAAGAATTTAGGACACATTTTAATCTTTTGGCCAGAACTAGAGCTATTATTTTGTAGTCGTTATTCAATAAAGTAATTGGGCGCCAATTATCAATAAGAAGGGGATCTTTATTTGGCTTCGGAATTAGAGTTATTATTCCTTGACATAGGGTTGGAGGAAGAAATGTTTTCTCTATGCTTTCTCTAAAAACCTGTAATAGAAATGGGGTTATATTTTTACTAAATAATTTATAGAATTCTGAGGTGAGCCCATCAGTGCCAGGAGATTTTCCATTTTTTAATGAATTAATTGCTTCTACAATCTCATTTGTGGTAATAGGAGCATCACAAAAATCTTTATCTACCATATTTAATTGTTGTATGTTCTGATGAGACTCGAAGAAATCAGTTGCATCTTGGTGGCAAAATTTAGATCTGTATAAATCCGTGTAAAATTTAGAACAGAATTTTCCAATTACTTTTTGATCTTCATTTAATACTCCATCAATCATGAGTTTCCTTATTGTATTTGTTTTAGCTTGTTGTTTTTCTAAACGAAAAAAATAAGCAGAGCTTTGCTCGCCTTCCTCTAGCCACTTTCTGCGTGATCGGACGTAAGCTCCTTCAGCTTTATATTTGTATATTTTATCTAATTGTTGTTGCTGTGCGGCAAGTTCAGCTTTATCAAAATCAGTCATATCTTCCACATTTTTGGCCAAAAGACTAGCAATTTTACAGATAACACTACTCTCATTAGACTTCCTCTTTTTAGCCAAGTCACTACTGAATTTTCGAAAATATTTACCAATTTCATATTTAGCTAACTCCCAATTACTGCAGTAGTTATCTTCTAAATTTGCTTTGTTCCAAAAATTTGTAATAATGTCATCAATTTTAATTCTAACTTCATTATAGGTAAGAATTGAGTTATTGAGCTTCCAATAAGAGGGAGTACTATATGAATTAACATTAGATGAAATGAGGATGCGAATAGAAATGCTTTTATGGTCAGATAAAGGTGAAGGAATAATATCAGTTGAAATATTATTCAGCTCTTTAGAAGCAAGCCATAGATCAATGTGAGATTGGTACGAAAAAGATTTATTATTCCATGTGAATACTTTTAAAGATGGATGAGTTTCCCTCCAGCTATCAACCAAAGAAAATCTTTGCATGAACATCTTTAAGTAGAAATTAGAATTATTAGATTTTGGGGGCCATCTATCAATATTATTATCCAGAACCACATTAAAGTCTCCTCCAAAAACCAAATAAGAGTTGGGGTAATTATTTAACAATGAAAGTATACGTTCTCCCATTCTATAAAGGAAATCTTCATTTTCTTTTTGTTGATTAGGCCCATACAGATTGGTAATAATAAACATTATGTCTGAGACTTCAAGTAGGAGGCAAATATACCGACCACCTGGATCACAGTCAGAAAACATAATTTTCCCCTTAAAGCGATGAAGTAAGATGCAGACCCCAGCTGAACTTGATGTTCCATGGGACATCCATAGGTCCAATCCCCATTCTGACCTCCAAAATTTAAAGTCGTCTTTGACTGAATGACATTCTTGTAAAAAATAAAAATCTGAATTAAACTGTCTAAGGTATAGAAATATAGCTTTACGTTTAGTAGAATCTCTTAGCCCTCTCACATTAAGTGAGTGAATAGAACCATAAAGGAAAATAAGGAAATAAAAAAATTAAAATAATAAGCTAATACAATTAACTTGTTGAGATCGGACTAAAGAAATATGCATAAAAATGAGCACAGCAAACAACAGTAAAAACTATATACTGATGTAGTGCAGTAGCCTACAAAATAGGTGTAGAGAGTATTATCTTTAAGACGGTAAGAACCCATAACAAACGTGTATCAAATAAACAAATAGCATTCAAGCGCCTGGTTTTCTATTAAGCTAAACTCAGTGCCACTTTTTAATAAAGTGCAACGTTAAACATTATTATCAGGGTTAGAGCTTAAAAGTAACAAAGTATTTGACTTGAGAACATTAACGTGGATATGCACTCTAACTTATTAACATAGAACTCCACAATCGGCAAAAGTGCATCTCGAAAGAGTGACGCAAATAAGCAATCAGAGGGGACACTCAGGTTGGTGGAAAAATTTCAGTGCCATCCACAAACGCTCTTCCTCCAACAAAGTATGCCCGCTTGTTGTCCCGACGTGCTTTGTCCACAAGAGGCCATAGTTTGTTCCTCTTTTCTCTATCTGTTGGGGAAAGATCCTCAGACAGCTTTAAGTTGTTATTCCTGAGAAAAGGAGAGTCTTTCGCTGCCCGCCAAATGGCATCACGGTAAAAGCGCGAGGTAAACTGAAAGATGATCCCTCTAGGTTTGTCGCTGCTCGTTTGCTTACGCCCAAGTCGATGTACAGTATCTACGGTGTAAGGAAGTTTATCCTTTGCTTCTGGTAAGAGCTGCTGACAGACCTGGATAACCCTGTCCCGAACATCCTCCGTCTCCTTTTTCAGGGATCCCGTAGATTCTCAGATTCCAACGCCGTGTGTATCCTTCGAGATGGGATAAACTTTGTTCATGCTCAGATGATTTCGCCTCGACTTTCTTCACTTTTGTCTCCATCAGACCGATCTGGCTTTTGACGTCATTAACTTCGGCACATACAAACTAAACAGCTGTCTTTACGTCGGCTATCTGTTTGGTGTTTTCGTTAACAGTCTCTTTCATACTCGCGATCGCTCGAGCATTCTCCGCCACCATACGTTCCAGGCCATCAGATCGATTGTTAATTAGAATCGAGTTGTGAAAAGATATTAGCAGCATCAAGGCTCTCTATCTTTCGCTGTTTAATAACAGGAGACTTACATGGGGAGAGGAGGGATAACTACCTCAGGAGGCATAATATCTGCACAATCCATTTCTGACTCGAGGTAATCATGCAGATTGTCACTCAAAAGTTTGTTCGAAACTTGCTGTTTTGTCGAGGCAGCTTTAGCAGAATTGGCATTGGCTTGACACACGTTCTTGTTTTTTCTTTTTTCAGATTTTCCCATTTTCAATCATTATAGTCGTAATGGAAGCCTTTTATGGTTCAAAAGAAAGATTAATCGTTTTTCCTTACCGCACTACAAATCAAGTAGTTTGAGTTTGCGGAGCTCTTTAAAGCGTGTATAGTCAGACCGCCATCTTGGCGGAACCCCCCAACAAATAGCTTTCTCAGCTGCCATAGTTGCAACTCTTGCGTCATCAGAACAGCTGTGTTCGAAATCGCTCACTCGTTCACTCATTCACTAATCTCTGTATAGTGTATGGCAGTTGAGTGCACTATATAAGTTAGGAGTGAACAAATAAGTGAACGGATTGGGACGTATGCACTGCGCGTGAGAATTGGAGCTGGTGCAAAAACATTGTCATATGCTCTTTTATATTACTTGTACCTTATTTTAGAAGATAATATTAATAGCAATAATATTCAAAATGACTTTATATTGCAATTATAGATACCTCCCCGTCAGCTTTGTGGTTTCATATGTGGAATAGTATTAATTTATTTTGTAATGCTTTTATGTTCATAATCATTACATACTTTTAAAATACCGAGAACCAAAATAAACACACGTTAACACGTTTATAATTGTATGTATGTATTATTTTTAGCATCTTGACACTCGCTCAAGCAGCGTTCGGAAGATGGTTGTAGAGCGCCCTCAGGCGACCGTTAATTTTACATCAGAATGAATGCACTAGTGCAGTGGTTCCCAAACTGGGGTGCGTGCACCCCTAGTGGTGCGCAGACTGACCACCAGGGGTGCGCAAGAGAATGTTTGTAATGGCGGGGAAAAAGATCGCTCTTTATTATTTTTATGTATTTAACTGAGGTAAACTTTACATGCAAAGGTTTTATTAAGAAATAAAATTTCACATTTCACATTACACACTACATTACTGTATAAATTACAATTGATTTAATTTCATCTTACAAGCATGTTTGTGTCACAATAGCCCCGCCCTGTTCTTTTAGTCCATATTAGGTGCTAACCATAGACAGTAAAAGAAATCAGTCATCGCTGTCCCTTCAGAAAACTTGTGCACATCTCTAGTCCTCCTATGTATTATATGTAGCTGTTGCTGTAATGTTCAAATATAACAATTAATTTCAAATAACCCAATAAATTAATTAAATAATTATTATTATTTGGATTTAAGAAAAGTCTGGGGCTTTCCTAGAAGATTATCTTCAACAATCTTAAGAAAAGATAAGAATATTCTTAAGATGAATTTTTTTGGGAATACAAAATATCCTTAAGTTTTTTCTAAAATTAAAAAATAAGAAGAAAATGGAAGGTGAGAAGAAATTTCTTCTTAAGAATGTTTCGTGAATCCAGGTTAAAAACGGGCACTTTAAAGAAATTAAATATTTATATGTATATATCATATATATTTAATGTATATGATCTGTGTGCAAACATGCAGGCCCATCCATCTCACAAAAAAGGAAGTGATCTTTTATTATTATTATGTTTTCTAATTTACAGTGAATATTTGTATTTAGTTATTGCAATTAAAAATGTGAAATCTAACCAGAGTAAGGTGTTGGGGGGTGCTTGACAGGTGCCAAACACTAGAAAGGGGTGCATGCTGAAAAAAGTTTGGGAACCACTGCACTAGTGTGATTAACGAACATTTTAAAATTATCATCATTTTTGTAAATTAACAGCGATGTCACCTCAGTAAATTGGTAAAATATTAAACTGAGTTATTGCCTACATAACATATTTCAATATAAATAATGTATGAATAAACGTTAAAACGGAAATGATGTAAACGTCATCTCTCATTCGAACTCTCTCGCTTCCAGCTCGACGCTGCTCTGCGTTGGATTGGGGTTGGCCCACCATGAGACTTGTACTTTTTTTTTTCCTTTTTTTTTTTGATGGGGGTTAGTCTCGCAATACGCTATTTGAATACACAATATATTTGATCATAATATGAATAACTATATACCATTTCATTAAAAAACAGGCGTAAATAAAAGAGCAGGCTTTTGTGTTGATAAAGAATAATCAGTCCAATGTTGTATAACAAAGAGAGTTATGCTATTCTTCTTTTAAATGGCTTACTCCAAGTAATACTGGATTTAGAGGGTGACAAAACAGCAGACCGAAAAGGACAACTATAAAGTAATAAGTAAATTTACTTAATTTTTATTTGGCAAGTTTTTGCACAAGCATTTTTCAAGTAAATTTAACACATTTGGAAAATTAAGTAAATCTACTCAAGTCAACTCATTTATCCATAACAGCTCTCAAGGTGATTTCAGGAAACAGTGGGTGAAGATATGAACCAATGTTGAAAACAGTTGTGAACAAATTTATTTCAGATTTCTTTGAGTAGAAAGTAAAAAAAAAAAAAAAAAAAAAAAATATATATATATATATATATATATATATATATATATATATATATATATATATATATATATATATATATATATATATATCAATGTTGTTGTCAATGAAGCAGCAGAGCAGGTACGAAAGAGTTGATAGTACCAAATAGTCAGAATTAGAAATTATTTGAGCTGACTCAAAAAGTTAATAGGGTTTTCATCATAATTGTGAAATGTAAAGTAAAGCACCAGCTCAAAACTTTTGAAAAGACGTTGATTCCCTAAAGTTTAGACTATGAGTGAATGGTACAGTATATAGAGTGGCAGCAGCCAAGAGTGTGTTGGAAAAACTAGACTGAATACAGAGCTCTTAGGCTTAGTATCGGTGCTATTAAAATAACTACTAATGCGCTACTGGTAGAAACTAAAGAATTACCACTATACTTAAGATGGATAAAGTTGTCACTGACATAATGGGTTAAGTTAAAAAGGATCTGGGTAGCGTTGTCAAAAGACCTTCAGTACCAAGTCAGTACTGTTGTGTTCTTGTATTACTGATTTACCAGAAGAGGGCACTATGGGTTACTAGTTGGTATCTATAAAAGCGTAGAAGAACAATTCAATGGGAGCAACCATGTGGCATGCAGGCTGTGTTTTTGTTTTGTTTTGTTTGTTTGTTTGTTTTTTTATTATTATTTAACAAATTGCACAGGGGATACAGAATCAAACACAAAAAATAAAATAAAAAATAATACAATACACTCAGAGTAAAGCAGGGCAGTAGATAAGGGATAGTCTATGGTAAAAAAAATTAACAAAAGATTCATAGACATTACAAATACAAAAGAAGAATAAAAGTAAATAGAAATAAATAACATTGGAAATACAAAAATAAATAATAAATCTTCAGAAATTCAGGAAGTAACTTATAATGAAACCATAATTTCTTTAAGCAGCAAAGAAGTTTTAGCAGCTTTCTTATTAGCTGATAAACAAAGAGAGTCATAAAATAATTTAAGATCAACACAAAAAAAGATTAAAATTGGGCTTTGAAAAAGTTACTTTACACTTATGAAGATGAAACGCACCACATAAAGTAAGCAATTTTAATCTGTCATCCATCTCCTTTGACCCGGTGTCCCAAATCAAAAACAGCACATTCACAACCTCAAATGTAAAGAGTTTGTAATAAGCAGAAAATATAAGCCAGGCTACTTTTTTCCAGAACTCTTTTGCATAATCGCATTCAAAAAACAGATGTGGTATTGTTTCAAGATTAGAATTACAGAATGTGCAGTGAGAAGATATGTCGAAGCTAAATTTAGAAAGGAGAGAGTTACAGGGATAGTAATTATGTAGAATTTTAAAGTGAAGCTCTTTCCACTTGTTAGGTAACAGAAACTTATTAATGCCAGTCCTTATATTAATTGTAGAAAGAGAAGGATAATTCAATTTCCATTTTAAAAAAGCTTTGGGATGACAACTAGACTTCCTAATAAGACATTTTCTAATCCAAAAGTTATTACATTTGACATTGGAAAGCTCCAAACCTCCAATAGACAATTGGGGCTTTTCACAAACGGATATTCTGTAGCTACAGAATGACCTTACCATATGCAAAAGTTTAGGTGAAATAGAATTATTTATAAATTTTAGGTGATGAATTTACTCCAAAAAGGTTGATAAATTCATTGTAGGAATAAAAGTTACCATCCTTATTCAATACAATATTTGGGGAAGTCGTGGCCTAATGGTTAGAGGGTTGGACTCCCAATCTAAGGGTTGTGGGTTCTAGTCTCGGGCCGGATGGAATTGTGGGTGGGGGTAGTTCTCTCTCCACCTTCAATAACACGACTTAGGTGTCCTTGAGCAAGGCATCGAACCCCCAACTGCTCCCCGGGCGCCACAGCATAAATGGCTGCCCACTGCTCCGGGTGTGTGCTCACAGTGTGTGTGTGTGTGTGTGTTCACTGCTCTGTGTGTGTGTGCATTTTGGATGGGTTAAATGCAGAGCACAAATTCTGAGTATGGGTCACCATACTTGGCTGAATGTCACTTCACTTATCACTTTAATACAAAATAAAAATAACACCTTTGTCAACCCAATCCTTAATAAAGATAGATTTTTTTTCCGCGCAGCACATTCTGATTGTTCCATATAATATGGGGGGGGGGGGGAGAATTGTGGCAAAAGGCAAGCTTACAGGCCTCCAAGGCTTGCTCAGGCTGTGTTTGTTGTTGGCCTATGATGCTAATAAATCTTTTAATATGTAATTTCTAGAATCTGAATCTTCATGCTTAACTGGACTTGAAACAATACAAAATTAGCGACGAGGATTTTACCTTTATGAATGAAACCATTTCTGCAGAGGTGGAGAGTCCAGGGGTCAGAAAGTAAAAGTCCTGCCACATTTTTGCTCCACCCATGAACTCAGCAGCTGATTTCACCAGAGGAGGAACCAAGTCATTCCTTCCAAGTCACAAACTAGTCTCAACTCAAATCCCAAGTCCTCAAAGAGTTAAAGTCAATGAGATAATTAAGAGACTAATTAAATGATGATTGTGCATTGGTGATGAACACCTGCTGTTATTGGGCGTTACAGAGGATCAGATGCTGATGTTTTATTGGTTAAAATTATGCCACCATCATGGAGATCAGTGTTTGCTTCAGTTGGGCTCTTGACCCTTTACATAATTCAAAGTAATTTGCTTTTTAAACACTTGCGGTTGTGTTATGTAGTAAACATTAACACATTGCTGAATTAAAAGCTTGAAGTAGAAAATTTAATTGCCCTTTTTTCATCTAAAACATTTTAATTAACTTCATGAAGGTGTCTCTCTTTGGTTTGTTAAATTATGTTCAGCAATTTCTGAACTACAAGAAAAGTCCTATTAAACAAATATTATTGTAATGCTTAAATATTGGGGGAAAAAATTGTACAGGCTCGGGATTTTAGACATGAGCACTTATCATATGATCCTCAACAGTGGTTACAATAATTATTCATGCTACAGTGCATAATCAGAGTTTTTACTATGGTGTTACCCAGCATGCACTTCAGCTTGAAGCGTTTTGTTGATTGTCACCATTGTTGAGATTCATATGCTGGGTCATGATGTCTGTGCGTCTTATTAGGAAAAGATTTTGAAAAATGTATATTTATTACATACATTAGGAAATGTATTCATTATAGTGATTAAACCAACGGTTCCACAAGATAGGTTATTTAAAAACTGAACATTTGTTAATAATAAATACATAAAATCGTTTTGGAAATAAACAGGCTGATGCCTAATAATTACTTCATCATGTAAAACCGTCTAGTAATGGTTTTCTGCACAGCACTGATCGCACTGTTTTATAACAGCACATGTACTTTTACAGAGAAATATCTAACATAAGAAACCAAAGGTCAAGAGCCCAACTGAAGCAAACACTGATCTCCATGATGGTGGCATAATTTTAACCAATAAAACATCAGCATCTGATCCTCTGTAACGCCCAATAACAGCAGGTGTTCATCACCAATGCACAATCATCATTTAATTAGTCTCTTAATTATCTCATTGACTTTAACTCTTTGAGGACTTGGGATTTGAGTTGAGACTAGTTTGTGACTTGGAAGGAATGACTTGTTTCCTCCTCTGGTGAAATCAGCTGCTGAGTTCATGGGTGGAGCAAAAATGTGGCAGGACTTTTACTTTCTGACCCCTGGACTCTCCACCTCTGCATTTCTGCCATGTCCTGGTGAGCCTTCGATACCCTTTGATGTTTGGCTAAAGATGTTCAGGAATTATTTATTGGTCGTTAATGCATCTGGAGGTGAATGGCCTGTTGCACGAAAGAAAGCTCTGTTTCTTCATTGTTTGGGCTCGGAAAGTCAGAGATTATTTTTACTTTGCCAAATCAAGGAGAGACGATGGAGGAAGCTATTGAGGTTTTACAAGCATACTTTGTTCCTCGACGGAATGTAATTGCAGAACGGCATGCTTTTAGAAAATGAGCTCAAGTACCTGCACAGCAAAATCTCCAGCAGAGGTGGAGAGTCCAGGGGTCAGAAAGTAAAAGTCCTGCCACATTTTTGCTCCACCCATGAACTCAGCAGCTGATTTCACCAGAGGAGGAAACAAGTCATTCCTTCCAAGTCACAAACTAGTCTCAACTCAAATCCCAAGTCCTCAAAGAGTTAAAGTCAATGAGATAATTAAGAGACTAATTAAATGATGATTGTGCATTGGTGATGAACACCTGCTGTTATTGGGCGTTACAGAGGATCAGATGCTGATGTTTTATTGGTTAAAATTATGCCACCATCATAGAGATCAGTGTTTGCTTCAGTTGGGCTCTTGACCTTTGGTTTCTTATGTTAGATATTTCTCTGTAAAAGTACATGTGCTGTTATAAAACAGTGCAATCAGTGCTGTGCAGAAAACCGTTACTAGACGGTTTTACATAGGGGTGCTCCGATCACGATCGGCCGATCGTTAATGCGCATCTCGTCAGTAAAGCCGGTTCTCTAATCAGCTGTTAATTCCATCAGGTGCGTGATTTCACATAGAGCCGCTGTTACTACACAGAGCCGTTGTTAATAGAGAAAATGCGCCAAAAAACCCTGAAAATGAAGTGGATTTGCGCATCTTCTCTATTAACAACGGCTCTGTGTAGTAACAGCTGCTCTATGTGAAATCTAGGGATGTTCCGATACTAGTCTGGACAAATTCCAAATGGAAGTGATCATCCCTATCCCCTTGAAGTGAGGACTTTGGAGTGAGTGGGGCATGTGCGTGCCATTAAGTAGTCGTTAGGAAAGCACTTTGCTAAGGGAGCGACAAAATGTCCTCATTATCTTCAGCTGGGATGTTCCTGTGACAGCGCAGCATGTGTCCGTCAGCAGATGTCGCTGTTTTACTTTTATAAATGTTTATTTTTTTTATTTTATTTTTATTGTTGTTAGCATAACCGTTGCAAATAAGCATACATTTAATATTTAAATACGTTTTAAAAATATGCTACACTGTAAAACCCGACCAGTAAACTTAACTCAAACCGTTGGAGTAAACAGATTGCCTTGATTTAAACCATGTAAGTTTAAAAACTTTGCATTCAAGTAATTAAGTGATTAACTAAGTGCTGATTGAGAATTAGTGATGAACAGCTGCTGTTAACAAACAGAATCACTGAAGAAAAGAGAAACACAAGAACTACTACAACTGACTTCAGACACAGACTTAGATGAAATCAACTGAAATAAAATACATGAAATCTCTCAAGATCTGATTAAACAACCCCACAAACAGCATCACCAGCTCCACTTATTAATAACCAGACTGACTTTATTTCTGTCAGACGTCTACAGAAGATATTATTGAGAATGAACTAAGGTTTAGATGTTGATTTATTGTTTCATTTGAAGTAACCATGTTAGAGATCAGTGTTTGTATTAGTTGGGCTCTTGACCCTTGATTTCTGTCTTTATGTTTCTCCGGCTGTGTAGTGGAGCCTTCCGAACATCATCTATCCCAGCACTGCAAGTAGAAGCAGGGGAGATGCCTTTAAATCTTAGGAGGTGAAAACTTTCCCTAGCATATTGGGTAAACTTACAAGGGCATGAAAATACACATCCTACAAAACTGGTGTTAGAAAAATGCTGGGAATATGGCTGCTTTGTGAACAGTAGTTTTAGATGGAACAACAATTAAGCGGCAGCTGACATGGGAATCAGTATTATACCTTGCAGCAAAACTTTTAAAATGAGCACAATTCCACCTTGGTTTTTCTGCTATCCTGTAGTTAATTTAGACTATAATCAAGACGGGATTGTATCAAAGTGTACAGCAATACATAGAAGTAATGTATGATGACACAGTACAAATATTTACAGATGCATCCAAAGAACCAGCAGGTAAAACAGGTGTGACGGTATACATTCCTAAATATAAAGTTATAATACAAAAAAGAACCTCAAACCACCTCTCAATCTTCTCTGCAGAGATGATGGCCATCATAATGGCACTACAGTGGGTAGAAGAAGTGAAGCCATATAAATCTGTTATTTGCTCAGACTCTATGTCCTCCCTAACTAGCATCCAGACTGAATAGTCATAGTTGATACACTGCAGATTCAGACTGGGAAATCTGCATGCAGACAGGATCTTTTAGATGAAGTTCATCAGATGATGTTCGGGATAACTCAACAGAAGCTAATATTACAGTTCACTTGGGTTCCAGCGCACACAGGTATTGAGGGCAAATGAGAGGGCAGACAAGTTGGCAAAAGAAGCACTTAAAGCAGAACAAGTAGAAGGACAGGTTCCACTCAGCAAAACAGAATTAAAAACAATAATTAAAGATAGTATTCATAAACTCTGGCAAGATAAATGGGATAAGGGGGAAAAAGGTAGGCATTTATATAGTATTGAACAGAATGTAACAGTTAAAATGATCAGCTAATTTTCACGACAGGAGGAAACCTGAGGTTAGGACATACAGGACTGAACAGCGGCTTACACACAATAGGGAAACATGAGACAGGAATGTGTCCGTAGGCAGTACTCTGAAAAAAGAGAAATATTTAAGAGGGTAACAAAGAACTCTATTACTTTGAGCAACCTGTTGAGTCTACCTGGAACACAGTCTACAACCAAAGCAGTGATAGAGTTTATAAAAGAAACACAATTAGCAAGAAGACTTTAGCCCAATTTTTTTTTTTTTTTTTTTTTTTTTTTTCGGGGGTTTGAGCTGAAGTTGAAGCTGGAGGAGCTGAACACGAAGCGCTAGCTGAAGCTTGTGCTCTGATATCCTTTTTTTTTTTTTTTTTTTTTTTTTTTCATTTATTTATGACTTCCCAATGTGATCACACCTCAATCCAGTAGATGGCGGTAATGCACAAAGATTGCAAACTGCCAATAAAATTCACTGAAGAAGAAGAAGAAGAAGAAGAGAACCGTTAGAGTGTCAGCCATTACAGTATTCTGCGTTTGGCAACAGTCTTTCGGATTTGGAAATGCAGACGTTCTTATTCTTCTTTAGTAGCGTAAACCATTATTAATCAATCAATCTATCACAATCGGTATACCTCTCTTGTTGGAATTTAGATGGTTTTGTTCAGTCGTCGCTGTCTGTCGAGTGGATGGGTGTGGTTCAGAAACGGTCAACCAGAATAATAGTCATCGAAATCTAATTTTGCCGGAATCTTCAACATTATGAAGACCTTATTATTTTTTCTTCAGATTTTTCTTCTAATGTGCGGTAAGTGTGTGATTTCATGTTTTAAAATCAGTTTCAGTTTTACATTTACGTCGAAAATAGTTGTGTTCAGTAAAGATGTTCTTACGTTCTTAAACTTCATTACATTACTAACAAATGTCACATGCGTCCAGACGAATTTGGACATGTTTTCTTACATTATTTGTAATTAGGGGAGAGAATGGGCGGAAGTACCATTTTTCAGATTAAAAAAAAAAAAAGATCAACCATGAGGTTTTTTTTTTTTTTCAGGGTGTCCGCGGGGTCTTAAAACGTATTAAAAGTTGATAAATCAATTTTGAGAAAATTAAGGCCCTTAAAAAGTATTAAAAAGTCGTAAAGCCATTTCCAAGGTATTAAATTTGTAACATCTTTTCATTATGTGTATTTGTGTGAATAGTAGGGTTCTGTGTGGTTTAGAGACGTCATCTGTTATGGCGTTCACTGACTGACTGCACTGCGTGATAGCGCGCTCCCGCTCCGCTGAATTTCTGACGATTATACCGTCCGCTCCCGCTAATATTGTATATAATTTTTCACTCATCAGGGAGCCGCTATCAATATGTGGGATATTTACATCGCTATGAGCGCTGGCAGTCGCAGTTCACTTTCACTTTCGATTGCGCCGTCTGTTCAATGTGGGTTTCATTGTTTTTCCCTTCGGGTTAAAGGTTTTTACATGTGATAAAACTGTGCTAAATGATTTGTGAAGGAGGGCTACTAGAAGGAAGCCTTTGAGCTGTGTTTAGGCTCAATGTGCATAACAGTGACTGTAAAATATATATTTTAGGGATGGAAGTGACATTTTGATTTTTGGTACATGGTCATTGTGCTACTTTGGGCTGTTTTTAAACTGGCACGGGATGCACAGTTAAAATGATGTAATAGTTGTCAAATCATGAAATCATTATTTTACTTTTCATGATCATTCAGAGATTTCAGACAGGATCAGGTACAGTATTGCCAACACACTGTCAAGTCTGTACTAAATCAAGTATCAAGTCATTTTCCCTCCTCAATAAGTTTTGTCAGGTCGTTTTGTTTATTGGTCTAATTCTTCTTTCTTGGGTTGTACTGGGTTAGTCACCCAGTTAATTATCTTGTGCTTTGTTCCCCCCTTCTGAATTATGTTGTACTGATAAGGAGTTATCACAAGGTAAGTCTGTTTGGTTGTGCTATCTTACAAACAGTATGGTAAATGTAAATTAAAGTGTCGCTAATGTAACCAGTTAAAACTTGGAGTGGAGATGAGGTCTTAAAATGTATGGAAAGAGTCTTAAAGAGCCAGTAAGATGAAATTTCTAAGCTTCCTATCACTGTTTATAAGTCCTGTACAACAGGTTTAAATCCATTCAAGGTTAAAAAACATTGTCATTTTGTCAAAATATAATTTTAAAATTACCTAAATTCTCAGAGATCCCCAAACAGTTTGCGTGAAGCTGTTCAAAAGATTTCCTTAAACCCCACCTTTCGGTAGCATACGGTGTTCTGATTGGTCAACTGACATAGTCAGTTTTGATTGGTTATTCCGCACACAACTTCACGGTAAACAATGCGTTAGCATCTTTTTGGGGTGAATTATGTCTTATTCCTCTCATCGCGAAGCAAACAGTAAAATAAAAAACTTGAACAGTCTCGCTGCTTTTTCTTCTGTGTGGGTGTATTCAAGCCGCGCGCTTCAGTTTGAATCTGAATAGCGCGTTCAGCGCGGGGGCGTGGTCACATTAGATATAATGAAGGGAGACATGAAAAACGGACATCGCGTTGTTTTCATATGGATTACTTTATCACAGAATATTTTCGGCAGCACTTGTTTAGTTTTAAAGTAGACATGTCAAGCTTTCTATAGATATCTCTCTCATGTATCTTCGTTGAGTATTCACGGAGTTACACTTCATTTTAATGATGTGTTTGTAAATTAGGATCAGCACAGACAAGGGCTGCAGACAGCACACATACTGATAAGACGCTCGGGAGAAAACAAACGCATATAATCATACTTACAAGTTGTGATTCGGAGATGCTTGTTGGTCCAAATAAAGTTGGTAATAAATGAACCCTCTTTTATGGCCAAACGCTTTGAAAATCCCGCCTTGCAGTCATCAGTGAAATGTTGTGAACACAACAAACGGGATTTGTTGTACTGCTCTGGTATTGTGGTAAAAATTAATTTTAGCCATTGAATCTTCTGATCTTCATTCTTTGGCAGTGAAAATAAAACAAACTTGCCTTTACAATTAAAAACACACTGTCTCCTCGACATGATGCTATCACACCAACCAGAGCGTCTTTGTGGGGGTGGGGCAGGTCAGAGTTCCGTTTCTCCCAAGACGGTAGGCGGAGATTATTATGCAAAGTGTTCCTAGTGACGTACATAGAGATGGGCAAAAGATTTGAAATCTATAACGACTCGTTTCAGCGATTCAGAGTCGACTCCTTACTTTAGAAGCCAATAACTTTATAAATCGTGTACTTATCAGGTTTAATTACTTTGCACATTGTTTACACTGATGGACAGCTACATCATACACTGTAATACAGGTAATTTTTGATTTCCCATCTGTGTGGCTCTTTAAAAAAGGGCTTAAAATGTATTACATTTAACTCCATGATTTCTCTATATACCCTGATGTAGAATGACTACAGTATAGTTTCACTTTGTTCATAGGTTGCACATTGTTTCTTTACTCTGTCTGCCTTTCTGACCCTTACTCCTGACATATTCTGTTGGTTTCATATGACCAGTGGCGGAAATGGCCAGTGGGGGACTTAGGTTGGAAGGGGTGGAGGCAAGAGGGTGATTATATAAGCATTAGGCCTGGGACGGTATTGAATTTTTCTTACCGCGGTTGAAAAGCAATAAATTCACGCGGTATTGCGGTAAACCGCAACCCGCAAACCCCCCACCCCCCACCGCACCCCACCACCGTGATCGATGGACTTTCACTTTCGCACAAACATGGGAGACAATTGAATATAAGGAACAGGTTTATTTCACTTTTTTTTTTCATTTAGAACATGAACATTTAGAACAGAAATGGAATGATGTCTGAAATAAAAATTCTGCAAAACGAAATAATAGGCGAGGTTACCCTAGCCTTCATATTTTTTGGGGGCGATATCAGATCTGATCGCAATTCACAACAGGGATCTGAAGATAAAGCATCATAAAGACAAACAAACACATTTTTATTTATCGTATTGATCAGTAATAGATATTAATTTGCATGTTTATTTTCCATATTTTTACTTTCAGATTAGGCTACAGTCATCGTCATCAAACAATCACTTAAACTATAACGACTTTTGCGCACACAGTGGCTAAGGCAATTGAGCATAAGGAACACGTTTATTTAACATTTATTATTTCACATTTAGAATAAGAACATTTAGAACAGAAATTATGTCTGAAAAAAAAGTGCTGGCAAAACGAAAGGCACTATGGTTTACATCCCAGCCTTCATATTTTTTGCTAGAAAAACTAGCATGTTCACTTTGTCAGGTTTAAGGGAGGCCCTGAAAGACGTAACAACGGCACAGCACTGAACACACAATCTGAGGGAATGCTTGTAGCGCAAATGGTCATATATTTCGGGCTACTTTGGAAAGCAGAGGGAATCGGACACTATTGTCCCGCCACCAGACAAGAGGGTCCAGGGCTTCCTCCTGCAAATACCTTCTGATCTCTGTGTCTACACGAATTCTCTTGGGGGTCGGAGTAGATGTTTTTTCTTTTTTTTTCCCCAAGTAAGTCAGCCAGATTTGTTTTTTTGGGAGGGTTGGGTGCACTTGCTCCCTTTCCATCACCGTCATCACGCTGCTCTTCGGGGATATTCATCATCTCCTCCATGAGCTCATCCTTCACCTCGTCAGAAATGTCAATGTCCTTAAACCTAGGGTCGACAAACGCGGTCTTTGCCAATAGCTGTTGAGTTGAGGGTGCACTGTATTTTTCCATCAAAACGGCAGACATTTTTTCTTTCAGGTTGCGCGTCAATTGGGTGTCCTCCTCAGTGGGGAGCAGCAGATCCTCGGTGACTAGCTGCAGAACCGGCAACATTTTTCAGGGCTGCATTCACCGATTCCATGACCTCCATGTCCTGCCACGTCGGAATTAGGTGTTGTGTGCGCCGGTCATCCAAAACCCTCCAAATGGCAGGGCCTTGTTCAAGAATGCGCGCAATCATTTTTGCTTTGTTCCCCACCTGGTGGGGCAATCCTGTGAACAAATTAAAACACATTTAGGATAGACTTTGCTTTAACATTATTTAAATTTACATATTTTTATATTACTTATATTGTATAATATACTAATTATATTTAATGATTTATATTTTATATTACATATTTGTACATGTTTAGCTATATTAATATTCATATAGATATTACGTGTGCGCTTTTTTGTCTCAGTGGTTAATGAAGGCTATTTAACGAAGGCATATAGAGTAATATAAATATGTAGACATATAGGCTAAATTAATATAAATATTTAAAAATCTATAATATATATAAATATTATTTATATTATATATTTTTACATATTTATATTTATTTAGCCTATATCTCGTGTGCGCTTTGGTCTCAGTGTGGTTCAAGGCTATAATTTAACGAATGCTATTTGTGTCGCTGCTGCTCACAATATTGTGGTTGTTTTTTACTTATAAATAAGATAAATATAAATAATATTTATAAATAAGATAAATATAAATAATATTTATAAGTTTAAAAAAAACAATGATGGTATTGTGAGCAGCGACACTTTGTTAAATTAAATAGCATTCGTTAAATTATAGCCTTGAACCACACTGAGACCAAAGCGCACACGGGATATAGGCTAAGTTAATATAAATATGTAAAAATATATAATATAAATAATATTTATATATATTATAGATTTTTACATTTATTAATTTATAGGCCTATGTCTCGTGTGCGCTTTGGTCTCAGTGTGGTACAAGGCTATAATTTAACGAATGCTATTTAATTTAACAAAGTGTCACACACTGCCGTGATTGTAAGCCTGGATATCTTTTTCGATGGCCTTTTAATGAAAAGGGAATTTCAGAATCACATACTTAAATGTTTAATTGCCTACAATAGATTATTTATTGATTATATTGAATTAAATCTCGCAGGCCTAGCCTATTTGTAGTCAATCTTTCCCAAAACAGAGTTGGAAGAGAGTTCAAACTTACCAGTACTAAGGAGTGCTGAAGCAGGTCCAGCTCAGTTTGTTCTTTCTGAAGCCGTTGTTTCTTTTGCCAGCTATGGGAGAAAGCGTTCACAAGCATTCGACACAAACCCATGGCCCGGGCAGTGCGTTCTTTTTCTGCGCTCATGGAGTTAGTGACGGCTAAATGGAGGTTGTGGCCAAAGCTTGGTAGCCAGCCCATCCAAGTTTTCTCACCGCAGCCACAGTGTTTGCTCCGTTATCACTAGTGACACAAGCCAACCTCTTCTCATCCAGAGACCATTCTTTAAGAGCTGATCGCAGAGCCTCGGAGAGGTTATCACTTGTGTGACTTTCTGGCATGAAGGATGTCTCCAAACACCTTGACTCCAGCTCCCAGTTGGTGTTCAGGTAATGAATTGTCATGCTCATATAGGGCATCATATTAACGCTTGACCACATATCTGTTGTGATAGAAAAATGGTCAGCGTCCTTTAACTCGCGTGTCAAACTGTCCTTCATTTTCATATACTTCTCTGGTACTGCCTTTTTTGAAAAGTATTTTCTGTCAGGGGGGACATATTGTTTGTCGAAGGCCTGTAGCATCGCCTTAAAGGCTGGCTTCTCGACTAAGTTAAATGGCAACTTTTCCTCCACTAGGAGGCGAGTCACACTATCCGTCAGGGTTCGCCACTGATGGCTGTCACGTTTGTACTTAGTCCCTTTAGCAAACGAGTCAGCGATGCCCAGCTGTCGTCCCTGGCCTGAGGTTGCGGGCCGATCTTCAGACGAAGCACTTGTGGTGCTCCCAAGGGCATTGATGATGGATGATGGGATGATGGATTCGAAGATGCGTCCTCAGGTTGGACGTATTTGAACGTGATACCGGAATCTTTTTGTAGCAAATTCTACAAATGGGCTCATTAAAATTGCCTGGAAGTCCTTTTTCATCAGGTTCAAAGCCAAAATGTGCCCATATTGGCGACGTGACATTTGGCTTTGCCACCAAGTTAGCCCTCTCTGCCATGTTTCGATGGAATAGCAGCTTAAATGCGCAATTGTCGGCTGCGCAACCACGTGAGAGATTTGTGTTAAGCAGAATAAGCACGTGCAATTAAAAACTGAGGTCCTGCTTTTTTGGCTGTCTCATGAGTCATCCGCCTGTATTTTATGCTTTAGTAAAATGAAATGAAATTCAATATATAGGCTACGAGACATTACACAGGTACTCTAGGCCTAATAGTCAATACAAATGGAATGCTATTAGCCTATTAGAGGTGCATAGATACATTTTTTTAATCTAGATTAATCTCACTGTAATCTTGGAATGAATCTAGATTAAAATGGCTCGTTTGACTTCTGCTGAAGGCATTCAGATGTGCAGGCCAATGTTTTTTTTTTATATATATATATATATATATATTTTTTTTTTTTTTGTGCGGTGATGACGGTTACAGGTTTAGACCCGCGGTAGGCATCACGTGACTGCGGTAATGCGGTAACCGTCCCAGGCCTACCCAGAAGCGCTAAACACTCCTGCAGTGTGTGTGTGTGTGTGTGTGTGTTTCATTCATCCTCGTAGCCGGAGCGCGCTCTCGCGCAGAAAGTCATATCAGGAAACTCCTAATATGGGCAACAGCGTCCAGCTATCGCTGTATGAAAACAGTTGTTTTGACAGAAGAACTGAAACTTTTGGAAACACGAAGACATTAATATACGATTGCGACAATATGGTTTTTCAAGTAATCTCCAGCAGGTGATAAATACAGTATGAACAAAACAGTGCTAATTGACATAGATTTATTACAGTATAGAAACTATTCTGCCTTATTATGTGATAAGTGTTTGTAGTGTATATATATATATATATATATATATATATATATATATATATATATATACATATAAAAAATATTATTATTTGTTATTGTCAAGCAGTTATAGATTTCTAAACCAATTAAAAGCTAGAAATTAGAGAATAATTAAAGTTGCCTATAATATCCACTACCAGTCAGGTCTCTTCTGTTCACCAAGCCTGCATTTATTTGATCCAAAGTACAGCAAAACAGTAAACTGAAATATTTTTACTAGACTATTTAAAATAACTGTTTTCTATTTGAATATATTTCAAAATGTTATTTATTGAGATTTTAAAGGGACTGTAAGTAGGAATTACTCCCATCTAGGGGTGAAATTGTATTTTGCATTCAAACTAATTTTGCTCTCCAGCGCCTCGCTTTTTCAAATGCGCGTTGCATCTACGGTAGGCGATATGTACCAAAAAGCTTTAACAGGATGTCTTCTAATAGCACTTCGTCGAGTTTTCCTTCAGGTGAACAGGTGTGTTATTTCAAAGAAACTGCAACATGAAAACTAACAAACGAATGTTACAGTATGAATTACTGACTGTGGAAAACATGAAATATTGTAATTAGTAGTTATGTCTTCTTTATTCGTTATATTTTCTGAATTATGTGCATTGTTAGATATCATCATCAGATGATTCAACAATAGGGAGAGGAAGAGGTAGAGGTAGAGGTAGAGGGAGAGGACAGAGAGGCAGTGGATCAGTGGGATCTAGGTGAGGAGGTGGACGAGGAAGAGGAGGAGAGCGAGAGTCAATACCACGACGACAAAGATGCCCGGCAGCTACGAGAGACGATCTTGATAGAATTGAAAGTTTACAAAGGCAGAGAAGAGAAGCAACCGAGGTTTGTACAATTTATGTCTAGCAATAGCAATGAATTTTCATTGTCTGTACAGTTAATGTTCGTCTATCTATATAATAACAACCAAGCAAAGAAAAAATATTATAATATAGATTGTAACACTGACTTACCTGTCGAGAAGAAAACAGGCCACTTCAGCGTCTCTTTCGAAATCTTTATCCAGCATTAGCTCTTTCCACCTAGAAAAAGCTTCCCCGACATTAACTCTTGTTTTTCTGTAATCTACGGTCACGTTTCCTTTTACGTTCTATTTTTGACTGTTTTGGCGACGATGTTTTCTTCTCCTGTGGCGCGGCATATGTATGGTCCATAATAAGAATGTAATCCAGACTTTTAAACTTGCCGGTGCAGTTTCAAGCGCCTCTCACTGCTCTGCACCTGCGTTTCTGGCTCTGACCGAAAACGCGTTGTGGAAACGCGTTGGCTTAGTACTTTTTGTCCCTCTCTGCTAGGGCTGGGCGATATATCGAACGATATGATCATGCGCATCTAATCAGTAAAGCTGCTTCCGTGATCACCGCTAAAATCTCCATCACCTGCTTATAATTGGAGTGGCGTTTAATAGACAGAGCCGTAGATCGCTGACAAGCCACGCCATATCGCGTTCATTATCGCAGGCGATAATGAACGCGATATGGCGTGGCTTGTCAGCGATCTACGGCTCTGTCTATCAGAGGTGGGACTTTCAAGTCACAAGCAAGTCTTCAAGTCATATTCAAGTCCTCAAAGGGTTAAAGCTAAAGAGATAATTAAGTGACTAATTAAATGATGATTGTGCATTAGTGATGAACACCTGCTGTCAACAATCAACATCACTGAAATAAAGAGAAACACAAGAACTACAACTGAATTTAGCCACAGCCTTCAACTGAAAAAAAAGTAAACGAAAAAAAACAAACACTATGTCACCATAATTGTGGTCAAGGTTTGCTTTAAGTAGTCTTGACCCTTTTACTAATTCAAACCAATTTGATTCAAAACAATGGCAATATTGTTTTCGCAACAAACATGTATGCATTGCTGAGTCGAACCTTGCAGTAACAGATGATCTTATGTGTTTTCTGATTATAACTCACGATGACTGAACATCATGAAATGGTGTTTATCTTTGGATAGTAGACTGACACTCAGCTATTACTGAACTGAAGTAAAAAAAAAAAATCTAAATGTGAAAAGACACAAAAGGAGACAATCAGTTCAGGTTTTTAGACAAACACACTTATCACACGATCCTCAACAGGGGTGACAATTTTTCATACTGCAGTGCATGACGGGAGTTTTTACTAAGGTTTTACCCAGCATGCAACATTTTGTTGATTGTCACCACTGTTGAGAGTCATATGCTGGTTCTTGATGTCTGTGTGTGTCTACAGAGTATAGTTTTTCAAATTCTGTATGCACTTAGTAGAGTGTAGTTTTACTGGTTTGATTATGCTAAACTTAAATAGAGCTAATGTTAACTTGATTGTAATCTGACCACCTATCACATACAGATTAATTTCTTCTCGCTGCTTTACAGCACCACATGCAATGCTACATAAAGAGATCTAACATGACAGTCAAGGGTCAAGAGCCCCACTAAAGCAAACACTGATCTCCATTATGGTTGCATCACTTTAACCAATAAAACATCAACATCTGATCCTCTGTAATTCTCAAGAACAACAGGTGTTCATCATTAATGCACAATCATCATTTAATTAGTCACTTAATTATCTCATTAACTTTAACCCTTTGAGGACTTGGGATATGACTTGAAGACTTGCTTGTGACTTGAAAGTCCCACCTCTGGTAAAAGCTGAATGTCAGTCAACAATCCAAAGAAGACTATCTCATGATGTCCAAGTCAACATGAGTTATAAGCAGAAAAAGCATAAGATCATCTGTCACTACAAGGTTAGATTCAGCAATGCATACATGTTTGTTGCAAAAACAATGTTGAAGTTGTTTTGAATCAAATTGCTTTGAATTAGTAAAAGGGTCAAGAGACTACCTAAAGCAAACCCTAACCACAATTATGGTGGCATAGTGTTTTTTTTTTTTTTTTTTTTCAGTTGAAGGCTGTGGCTAAATGCAGTTGTAGTTCTTGTGTTTCTCTTTACTTCAGTGATGTTGATTGTTAACAGCAGAAGTTCATCACTAATGCACAATCATCATTTAATTAGTCACTTAATTATCTCATTAACTTTAACCCTTTGAGGATTTGGATATGACTTGAAGACTTGCTTGTGACTTGAAAGTCCCACCTCTGCTGTCTATTAAATGCCACTCCAATTATAAGCAGGTGATGGAGATTTTAGCGGTGATCACGGGAGCAGCTTTACTGATTAGATGCGCATGATCATATCGTTAGATATATCGCCCAGCCCTACTCTCTGCTATTATAGTTTTGCAAGATGGCGGAACTACATGGAAGCCTCCGTCGACCTACCCGTCCCATGTATATAAAGATAATAAATTCTTCATTTACGAGGATTAGTTTAAACATTGGCATAGGTATTTGTACACCATTGAGGGCATATTTATGAATAAAAATATTGATTTTAGATAATAAAATACCTAAAAAGTTACTTATTGTCCCTTTAAAGCTTGCTAAATAAAAGTATTAATTTCTATAATTTCTTTTCCAAAAAATATTTTTGAATGATATACTGTATAAAGTTGCAAAGGCTTTTTATTTCACATAAATGCTGATCTTTGGATCCTTCTATTCATCAAAGAATGCTGAATTTTTTTTACTCATGTTTTAAATAATGATAATCATCAAATCAGCATATTAGAATGATTTGATTTCTTAAGGATGTGACACTGGAGTAATGATGCTGAACATTCACCTTTGATCACAGGAATAAATTCAATTTTAAAATATTTTCAAATAGAAAATAGTTATTTTAAATAGTAAAAACTTTAAAAACTTTTGTTGTATTTTGGATCAAATAAATGCAGGCTTGGTGAGCAGAAGAGACTTCTTTAAAAACATTAAAAATCTTACTCTTCAAAAACTGTTGACTGGTAGACTATAGATTACAGAAATGTTCTATTGTAATGTTTTATATTATATTGTAGTGTGTGTGTATGTATGTATGTATGTATATATATATATATATATATATATATATATATATATATATATATATATATACACACACACAGGGCTCCAAACAAAAAAATCGAGTAAGGAGCTATTGGCTCCTATAAGAAAAGAACTTAGGTGCCAAATGATTTTTTTAGGTGCCACAGAATAAACATGTTTTATGTGTTTTATTTAAATTATTTATTTTAAATTTTAGCTTTTTAATCATACTGATGTGTTTATGTCTCATCTTTTCTTGACTTTATCAGCATTTTAATCCATCTTGTAGATGACCTTGGAATGAAGGTTCACTTAAAGTGGGAGCTAAATGTCTTTTCCAACTTGAAATATACAGTCATGCGTTGTTTATTACACAAAATCTGTACCAATATCATGGACCATAAGCATCACTTGGCCTCTGAGTATAGTTTGGGGTCCTCCTCAATGCATCCTGTAAATGTTGTCATACTCTCTTAAAAATAAAGGTGCTTCATGATACCATAGAAGAACCTTTTTTAAATGGTTTCATAAATAACCTTTAACATTTGAAGACAATAACAGATTATGAAAAGGTCAGAAAGAGATTGTTCTTCAAAGAGCCTTTGACTGAATGGTTCATTGTGGAACCAAAATTGTTCTGTGAAGAACCTTTTAAGCTCCTTTATTTTTAAGAGTGCATGTCTTTCACACTTTCAGTCTGTTTTTCTTAATTAGTAAAATTAAATTTTATAGGAGGAGTTGAATCATGTAGACAACAGGTTAAGTAAAAATATAAAAATTCAATAGCTCATAAATATAGCAAAATGCTCCTCTTTATAGTTATTTTTCTAGCTGACTGATGAGCTTATGGACACCGAAAGGTTACTGAGGTTAATATTACGTTGCAATGTTTACAAGCTTTACATGTTTTCTGCAGTTTGAAAGTGTTGTACTGTAGAATCTCTTATAAAATAGCCTACCTTTTGATGTTAATTCATGTTCATTATGTACTCTAGTAGTAATGAGCAAGGTATGATAGGTTCACGTGCGGCTTGAACTGAGGCACTACTCGCGATCACGCCTGTCTTTTGTGCGCTCCAGTTCGTTATTTCAAATGTAGGCGCGCGGAATGCGTGCGTGCTCATAATGGAAGCGACGCGCTCGTTTTTTTCCAGGCGCGCCCGCACCGCATCGAGTTAAAAACATCTCAACTTTTCAGAATCCTGCATGCGCACCGCAGGTCATGTGACAAGAACCAACCAATCAGCTTCATCCTTTCCAGTACCAACGTTGAAAGCTCAGCCAAGATGAAGGAACAGCTGATCATAGCTGTATATGGATAGCCAGTTTTAAATAAATTTAGTAACAGAGCTACTGCAGGCGATTTTTAGTGCTGCAAATCCATTTATCCTTTGTTGAAATTTACGCGTCTTCATGGAGAGAGCAGGTCATGGTTGCTTAGCAATGGCAGACGTCTCAGGAGCGCAAGAGCCCGAAGGCTTTTGGAAAAAAATCAGAAAGCGGCGCGACTAGCGTTTTCCATGCGTTTTTAGGCGCGATATGTGAACGGCCCCGTAAAGAGCACCAAAACTGTATTTATTGTTTGAATTTTGTTATGAATTTGGAATAATTTTAAAGCTGATACTTTGTAAATTAAAAAGTAACAAAGCACAAAGCTTTTTGCGATTACTGGACGGCAAGTGCACTTCATATAATGAAGTTCATGCATTAACAGAACACAGCATGGACTAAGATCTTGTTAAGAAGAAGCCTTATGATTATAAACGAGAACTGTTAACGATATTGCCAATATCCACACAGATGACAGCTTTACCTGTTGTAGTTTGTTCAAGTAATGAACGAAATAGACGCTGTTTTTCTGCACTTTCTCTTCAAGTCTCCATCATTTCTCTCTCGCGCGCGTTTATCAGGTGTGTTTCAGCGCTGCTGCGCGGCAGATGAGGGCTGTTTAAAACTCTTTTTCCCCACTAAAACTTCTATGCGCATTCTCTAAATGCGTGAACATAACAAAAGATATGAATGCAAAACAATCAGGAAAAAAGGCATTACATGCAATTTTTTAAGAGATAACATGTAAATACATATGCCTAGTCGCCAGTGGCGACCTCAGCAAAAACTTCACTCGCATTTTAATATTTAAAATATTTCGCAGTTTGGAGCCCTGTATATATATCATTTCTGTCCCCCTCACTTCTGAAAAGATGGCTACGCCCCTGATTAAATCTTTTGTATAATTACAAAAAAAAAAAAATTGTAATAAAAAAGCCATCCATCATGCAAATAATTCTTAAACATTTCCCTCAAATTCACAGATTTTTCTGTAATTTTGAAATTGACAGAATTTACAGTAATTGAGAAAAAAAATCCTGAATCTGATCTGGGGCTGTTTATTTTTTAGTAACCTAAGCTACCCACGTATAAGAGGTGACAAAAAGAAATAATGAATATAGAATAAAGTTACGTTTTTTTGTATAAAAGCAGTGTTTCTGCTTTTACATTATATTTGTTCCGTCATATTATATTCATAAAAGAAAATATCTGTGAGCATCAAAGTTGGGAAAGACTTTAAAAATATTTTTATTAACAATGAAATGCATATAAACCATATTACAATTATTAGCCAGATATCACCATTCAGAAACACTTAACATCCTTGATTACAGAATCAGACGATCCAGTAAGCTTTATGTACTTTCTGTGATGTTGGTACTGCACTTCAAACAGCATACGGTCAATGTTTTGCTTCAAAACAAAAAGAGACAAGTTTAAAAAAGCATTTTTATATTAAACTGGGCATATAAATTAAAAAAGATGTGGAACCCTGTCTTTGTATCAGAAACTGATGATTAATGCTTAGGGGTGTAACGGTACACAAAATTCATGGTTCGTTTTGTACCTCTGTTTTTAAGTGACAGTTCAGTGCAATTTCAGACAGTTAGGGGAAAATTTTAAAGTGTAAAATGTATTTTCTTTTAAAATTTAAATTAATAAAAATTAAGAGTTCACATATATTCAATATGAGACAGTATAAACCATCATTTTATTTATCAAAACAAACATAAACAGGATTGTAAGTCTTACCTGTGGCTTTATCTTGCTCTGATTTGAGAAAAGACCATAACTGTGTTTCAAGTGCGGTGTTTCAAATGGCCAACAACATGACGACTGAAGTGTCCCATAAGTAAAATAGAACAGACCACTATCCTCCCACCATTCCTTTTAATAAGTACATTTGATTTAATATTAGACAAGACTACCCTCAGTTGCTATTTGTTTGCTAACATTATCAGCAGTGTTATTGAGTTTAGTCTCTGAGAAACTGTTTCTGTTTGTTCTTCAGGTGTGTTTGGTGCAGATGAAGTGAAGACTGTGTCAGTGATGGAGGGAGAATCTGTCACTCTGAACCCTGATCTCACTCAAATACAGGGAGTTAATGAGATACTGTGGAGGTTTGGAGGTTCCACCATCGCTAAAAAAGATGGAAATGATATCGTATATGAAGATGTTAAGGGATTCAAAGACAGACTTCAGCTGGATAATCAGACTGGATCTCTCACCATCACAAACGTCAGAATCAATCACTCTGGACTTTATAAAGCAGAAATCAGGCACAACAGTGGAACTTTATATCCGAAATTCAGTCTAACTGTCTATGGTGAGGATATTATTATTTTTGAATAAGATGTTTTGAAGTTTCTTGTTGTTTGACTAAATTGATACTTAAAGTGCAGCCAGCAAATATATATAGAAGTATTATAAAATTGTAGTTTCACAGCTGTGATTGGTCCACAGGTGATCACATGACTGATATTCAGCATGATGTGGAGTGTGATACTGTTTGAATACTAGAGTTTTAGAAATAAATTCACATTGAGTGATATTTTACTCATAATTGTCACCTACCGATTGAAGCAGGGATGAGGTAAATTATATAAGTGCAAATTATATAAGTGTGTTTTTATTAAACACAGAGCCAAAAAACACTCATGGTGCAAGAAAAGAGCAAATAGGGTAATGCAAGGAGAGCAGACCACGAACTGACAGAAACACAGAGCTTTAATACTCAACCAATCCAATAACTGAAATGAGACACAGATCACACAACTCTATTAATCAGAGCAAAATCTTATAAAACACTGAAACAGACAGAGGAAACTGATCTAGAAACAGTGGAAACAAAATCACAATCAAACACAAACACAGAAGACAAGTTCATACAAACACATGGCCAGATATTTTTAGTTTCCACTGGTATTAATATTGAAATTATTCAAAGCAGGATCAATTATTGTATAGAATTAAAAATAGTAATTCTATCTGATGAACACAGATAAGTGCAGTGATTCATAGTGAAATGTTCCTGTGCTGTTACATGAAATAAGACGATTCATTAAAATAACTTGTTCATCTCAAACAGAATACTTTTATTAATCTACATATGCCTTGTTTTGGCAAACCTTCATCTACAGTGAAGACAGACAGCAGCTTTGTTTAACTCAAGTAATCACTGAATGTTAATGCTTCTTTCTGAAGTCTGTTTTCATCAAAACTGGCAAAATAATCTGTGACAATATAAGTCCATCAGTTTGAGTGTGTGAGCGCGTCAGTAAGTGTTTCTGCTTCCTGCCATCAATCTTAGTATTGGTCTGTGCTGATCATTAACTTTATTGTGCACTTGTGTATTTGCCCCTCTTTAACCTGTATAGGGAGAAAACTGAATCAACAAACGCGTGTGTGTGTGTATATGTTTTAAATAATTAATAAATAAATAAAAAAATTATTCATTTAAGAGAAAATTAAATACAGTACTTAAATTAGATTTATACCATAAACAATGTAATATATGGCTCATGAATGCCTTGTGTAGTAACATAATATGTAACTGGCTGTAAAACATCATATTTTAGTTCCAGTAACACTGTTTCAAGTTTAATCTCTGTCTCTGAATATATACCCTACAGAGTCTCCATCTGTTATTGCTCAGACTGAAGCTGAATTGAAGAGTGTGTCAGTGACGGAGGGAGATCCTGTCACTCTTGATGTTCCTCAAATACAAGGAGATGAGCTGATAGTGTGGAGGTTTGGGGATGAAGGAAAACTCATAGCTAAAGCTGATATAGAGGCCAAGAGTTTATCATTATATGATGAAACTGATGAGAGATTCAGAGACAGACTGAAACTGGATCAGACTGGATCTCTGACCATCACAAACACCAGAATCACAGACACTGGAGAATATAAAGTGAAGATCAGCAGCAACAAACAGACTTCATACAAGAGATTCATTGTTACTGTCAGTGAGTAACTCAAGACTGAATTTAATGATTATTTATCAGATGTCCGTAAATAATTGTGTTAGCTAAAACTGTTTCTCTCTTACATTACTGACACCTGAATATATCTGTATAAATCCTGATTATTGTTAGGCTTATAATGACATTGTTAACATTTAATTAGTTGAATCTTCATCATTGTTTAAATGTTTATATGTAATTATCACAATCAGTAACATTAAGATCTGCTAACCAAATTTACACTCTGGTTAGATAGTGCTGATGTTTGTAGTGTTAGTTATATATCAGACACACATTCACACTAATGTCTGTCTCTCTTTATCATTACAGTACCTGGTCTCTCTGATGGTGCTAAAGCATTGATTGTTATTGGTGTTCTTCTGCTGCTGGCTGCAGCTGCTGCTGGTGTGATTTACTACTACCGTCGCCCCATTAACACTAATCTACCAAGCCAAACATGTAAGTATTACAGTTGATACAGCAAGAGAGAAAACATTGAGATTTATTGTGGTTCAGTAGAGTTTAAATATATAAGATGATTTTTCAGTCAACATTTCTGATTTTTTCAAATTCTTGTATCTGCTTGTAATTGATGCTGTAATTAATGTAGTGTGTGATTGAGCAGAATTACATAAATATACTAATTACTGAATCAGTCTCTTTAAAATGCTGAATTTAAGATGTTTTTGATGATCTGTTTTGTGGTTCAATAGAGTTTAAATGTATAATATGATTTTTCAGTCAACATTTCTACTCGAACTACCCGTCTCATTAATATTCACGTTAAGTTTTAGATGGAAATCTCAAAATCTAAAATCCACAGATCTATTAGTTTTGTAATGTACTAGTTTTGTTTCATGTGTAAAATCCCAGTATTTCAGTGATATTGGACATTAAGGGGAACATTCTTTTCAGCATTTTATTGTTACCATAGTTACAACCATAGACTTCCTATACCCACCACCTCAGTTTTAAACTAATGGCTCTTTGGAATGGCATTAAGTGGGACCTAGGCTGTTACAGTATGTTTAATTGCAGTTTTTTTTCCACATGTGCAGTTTGTTGTTCATATTAAGCTGCAACTCATTTCACATTTACTTTTTCAAATTAAATAAAAATTAATATAATAATTTCTGATCATATCATTGCATTTGTGTTTGAATAATTAGTTTTTGACTTGAAACTGTTGCATATTAAACTTAAATGTAGCTTATCCTTCCTATGTTGTTGGTTTTTGGGGGCGTGTTAGAGTGGGATTCTGTTAGGTGGTCCTCAGAAAAGAATTGGAAGATAAAGTGGTCCTTGGGCTGAAAAAGTTTGAGAAACACTGCTTTAAAGGGATAGTTTACTCTAAAATATAAATTATGTCATTATTTACCCACTTCTATGTCAATGCAAATGCGTATGACATTCTTCTGTCAAATACAAAATAAGATATTTGGATAAACATTATGGAGCTCTTTTTCTATACAACAGTAGTTTTTAGAGATCATGTCGGTCAAACTATTTTAAAGCAGCAGTCCCTAAATTTTTCTGGTTAAGAATTATCCGAAATCAATATTTGTGCAAGAAGTACATAACTAGACAGGGTTCAAAACTATTGCCTTACTTTAGCCTCTTTTTACAGCAGTTATCTTATATTAATGTTTTCTAATCTGATTGGTAAGGGTAGGTTTTCGGGGGAAATTTGTCACGTCTGTAAACATGAAGTTGTCCCTGCTTCTAGGCTATCACATGTGAAGATCCTGCAGGTCACGGATCATTTATAGTCTTTTCTCACAGCAGCTGAAATAAATACATGTATCATTTTAAAGACAACCAGTTCGAAGGGAGCTTAGGTTGCTGTATGGGATCAAATAATTTCTTAAAATGAAATTCAAGTTGTATGACAATTAGATTAGACTGTGCAGAAATTGAAATCTACAATCGAATACACACTATACTCAAAGTCTGATGTTGTTAACATTAATAATTTGAGACTAAAGTATAACAATAATGATAATTTGCATGGTTTGATGTAATACGAGCTAACAAATCGTTACACTTAATCACCATTGGTAGCGTGATTTATTTTGATGCATTTTTCCTCAGCTGGACAGCACAAATGTGGCAGACTTTTTACTCGTTCAGATGAAAATATATGGTGAAAAGTCTTATATGGGTCATATATTGCAAAACGTAGTCTAAAATCTGTGATCACTAAGCACAAGATTCACATCTGTGTGATGATTGACTCCCACACACATATACTTCTCAAAATATTATATACAAGAAAGATAATTCTGCAAACAGCTGCTATTACAGGATTTCAAACAGAGGCAGAACTTACAGACTGAAGCTTTAACTATTATTACGAGTCATCTGTCATAAAAGTATCATATGATTCGTTTACTATATTCAGAGTCTTCTCAGGTCATGTGATGGTTTGTGTGTGAACAGATAGAAATCTGAGTAATTATTCACTGATCATCTTCCTGTTCACTAGAGCTCTTAAATTCAACACAAAAGGTATTTGGGCTACAAACATAACAGGGGGAATAAGTTGACTGAATGTTGAACTTGACACACGTGTTTGAGAATGAAAAATAATATTTGAGAATTACAGCAGAGAGTTTCAGGAAACAAACACTTAAACTGCACATAAAGCTGTTGTGTGAGTTCAGATGATTTACAGAATATGAACTCATTTTCTGGTGTCTTTAATATCATTTGTGAAGGTCATTATAAACTCTCATTACATGGAAAAGAGCTGCTTGAAGATTCTTCAACATCTGCTCATTCATTAGATGAACGAGGGCGAGTAAATAACAGATTGTGTCTGAACTCGTTCACTCGTTCACTAATCCCTATATAGTGTATGGCAGTTGAGTTCACTATATCAGTTAGGAGTGAACAAATAAGTGAACGATTCGGACGTTGACGTATGCACTGCGCGTGAGACTCGGAGCTGGTGCAAAAACATCGTCATATGTTCTTTTATATTACATGTACCTTATCTTAGAAAATAATATTAATAGCAATAACACTCAAAATGACTTTATATTGCAGTTATACATACCTCCTCGTCAGCTTTGGGGTTTTATCGATGGTATATAATAATTTTTTTTGTAATGCTTTTATGTTCATAATCATTAAATGCTATTAAAATACTGAGCACAAAAATAAACACATAAACACGTTCATAATTATGTATTTATTTTTAGTAACTTGACACTCGCTCGAGCAGTGTTTTGAGCTCAGATGGTTGTAGAGTGTCCTCAGGCGACTGTTAATTTGACATCAGAATGAATACACTACTGTGATTAACGAACATTTTTAAATTATCATAAAATTATCATCATTTTTGTAAGTTAACAACGATGCCACCTCAGTAAATTAGTCAAATATTAAACTGAGTTATTGCCTACATAACATATTTTAATATAAATAATGTATGAAAAAAACGTTAAAACAGAAATAATAAAGATGTAAAAGTCATCTCTCATTCTCGCTCTTGCTTCCAGCTACAAACACTACAAAATGGCTGACACCCAATCTAGTGCACTATAAAGTGGATAGGGAACGGTTTTGGACACAGCAAATGTTATATTTAGTTATATGATAATGAAAAATATGTATATTAATATTTTCCCGAATGAACAGTTTAAAAAACAAGTTTGTTCCTTTGACTAAAACCTGATTTTTTTCAGTGGAAAATATTTTATTAACCAGTTAATACATGTAAACACATGCAACATTATTGCAAATTGTTACAGATCTTTAGTAAAAGTCGTCCTGAAGATGAAGGGATTATTAGAAGCACATCTGAAGAATCACACAGTATCCTCTCAGTCATTAAATGATACTGACATGTTCATCTGCAAACTCAATAATAATCTCCTCTTGTCTGTGTCTCTGTGTGCTGCTGTCAGTGTCAGTGCCGCCGTTCGATAATATCACCCTAAACCCTGATACTGAAATACAGAGAGGAGATGAGATACAGTGGCTGTTTGGAGCTGGAGAGACTCTCATCGCTGAAATCAAAGGAAAGAACAGAGAGATGAAGACATATAAAGGTCCTGATGAGATATTCATGAACAAACTGAAGCAGGGCGAGACGACTGGATCACTGACCATCAAGAACATCTTCACTGAACACACTGGACGCTACACTCTGAAGATCAGAAGAGGCAGAGAAACCTTAAAGAAAAGATTCATTGTTTCTGTCAGCGGTGAGTCACTCCATCAGTGTAATAATGATCTCATTCTTCCTCATTCATTCATTTATTCCTGAAGTGAATTCAGCTCAAACTGCTTAATGTTTCGACTCCTTTTAAAGTTTCTTCGGATCACTTCAGTCTTCATTGTGTTTCTGTCTTTGGTTTTTATAAAGTGTTTTTAAAAATCACTCCATGGGCCTGTTATTGTCATATAACAACATACTGTGACAAAGGGACAAAAGCCCCCCAAAATGAAATTACAAATGAAATTTCTGACTCTGATGTTCACATGCACACATACTGGATCTAATGACATCTGTGTGTTTCTGTCTTTCTGTCCACTGTTTCACACATGAAGAGAGGATGAGAAGATCAGTGATGGAGGGAGATCCTGTCACTCTAGAGTCTGATACTATTATACAGAAAGATGATGAGATTCAGTGGCTGTTTGGAGATGAAGAGCAGACTGTCCTGACTGAAATCAAGAACACAAAGGTGACTGGATATGCTGGACCTGATTGGAGATTCAGAGACAGACTGAAGCTGGACGAGGACACAGGCAAACTGATCATCACAAACACCAGAACTGCACACACTGGATACTACACTCTGAAGATCACAAGAGGCAAAGAAAAAATATACAAAAGATTCTACATTTCTGTCAGAGGTGAGTCACTTCAGTCAGTGTAATAATGATCTCATTCTTCCTCATTCATTCATTTTTATTTCTGAAGTGAATTAATCTCCAACTGCTTAATGTTTAGAGAGTGATGTCAGTGAGAGCTGTATTTAATGTGTTTTTATACAGAACTTCATTTTCAGCTCACACTCTTCACACAGCAGTGTAAAGATCATTACTGATAAAACAGCGTCTGCATGATCTGTGTGTAGAAATGTCAAACTCTATGTTCACATGCACACACACTTGATCTAATCACATCTTTGTGTTTCTGTCCTTCTATGAACTGTTCTCACACATGAAGATAGGGGGATAACAGGGATGGAGGGAGAACCTGTTACACTAAAACCTGTTTATGAAATAAAGAAAGATGATGTGATTCGGTGGCTGTTTGGAGATAGAGAGCAGCAGACTCTCATAGCTGAATTCAAAGGAAAGAGCGGAGAGATCTCACCATATGCTGATGTTGCTGATGGGAGATTCAGAGACCGACTGGAGCTGAACATGACGACTGGATCTCTGACCATCAAGAACACCACAACTGAACACGCTGGAGTCTATAAACTAGAGATCAGATCCAGCAGAGGTGTTTCAGAACAGATATTTACTGTCACTGTCTGCGGTGAGTAGCTCAAGTCAGTATAATCATGATCACAGATCTTCACCAGCAGTTATTCCTCATAATTGTGTTCCTCTGCAGATAATTCAGCTCCAACTGTTTAATGTTCAGACTTCATTCAGTGTTTGTTCGGTAGATTATTTCATTCAGTTTTAAAATCTCCCGTTAAACTACACTGAAACACTGTTCTGCTGCTGCCACAAAAACTACTTCCTTAAGCTTTTATTCATATCAGTACTCTGTATAAAGTTCTCTTGGATTTATGGTTTTGTCTTTGAGTTATCAAATCTGAAGCTGAAACAGTAATATAAAGTTTCTGTTTAAGAAAACGGCAAACTGTCTTGATTTTAGACTCATAAAACAGCGCCTGAATGATCATGATCTAGACATTTCAAATTCTGATATTCACATGAACACACTTGATCTAAAGACACATTTGTCTTTGTTTTTCTCTGTTTCTGTTTCTGTGTGCTGCTGTGACAGATAATGTGGAGGAGATATTTCTGCAAGGAGGAGATTCTGTCACACTGAAGCCTGATACTGTAATACAGAGCAATGATCAGATCCTGTGGATGTTTGGAGATCAAGACAAGCTCATCGCTCAGATCAGAGGAGGAACAGTAGATGATGATGTTAATAAGAGATTCAGAGGCAGACTGAAGCTGGACGAGAAGACTGGATCACTGACCATCACAAAGATTAAAGCTGAACACACTGGACCATATAAACTACAGATCATCAGCAATAGCGGAGAGATCTTGTGCAAGAAATTCAAGGTTTCATTACCACGTAAGTAAATGTTTTTAAGTTTATTTTGTAAATTGTACACAACTGTAAGAGTGATGAACTGAATGAACACTGAACTTAACAATCAAAGGTGCTCATTATAGTGTGTGACTGTAATTTGACATTCATTTAGTATTTTTCTCAATTTATCCAATCTGTTCAAAATTATGACTTCATGCAGATCAATAATACACCAGTTAAGAGTATATTATATATTGAATATTTCTCTTATGTCATTATTGTAATGCTGAGAGTGCATTAACATAAGAGCACATGCAGGTAATGTGTGAGTGCAGTTCTCTCATATATACAGCGTGTGTGTGTGTGTGTGTGTGTGTGTGTTATTAATTACCTCGGCTCTCGCTCTGATATTGTGTGTGCTCAAACATTATCCTTTGCAATATATTGTTGTTATAATCTGTCAACCATCAGACTTTGATTTACCAGTGAAATAACATAGTGTACCTTTTAATGGAAAATAAATTAAGATTAGATTAGATTAGATTCAACTTCATTGTCACTGCACATGTAAGGTACAAGGCAACGAAATGCAGTTAGCATCTAACCAGAAGTGCAATAAGCAGTAAGTACAGAATATACAAGGTCTATAATATGTACAATAAATTTACAGATAAGTATTATGGACATAATTTACAGATTTTAAATACTAACAGCATGATATACAGGTAGGTGTACTATGAACATACTATACAGATGGATTATGTAATAAGTGTATGTACACTATAGGCAGAACTATGAACATCATTTACACTAGTGCAATGGACAGTAAAGTGCATAGAAAATATTACAGTGTGCAAATGGATTACTCAGTGTTTCTGGATGAACAGACAGTAGTGCAAGTAATAAGTTTACTGTTTTTTGCTTGTTGTAAATAAATAAATCGGTCAGATGTAGTGATGAAGTGGGGGAGGAGTCTGTGTGTATGGTGTGGGAATCTGCTGGTCCTTGTCCGGAGGCTCCTGAAGCACCTCCCGGAGGTCCGGAGGTTTAACAGTCTGTGGTCAGGGTGAGAGGAGTCCTTAAGATTGCTGCGAGCTCGACGTAGACAGCGTTTCCTCTGGATGTCCTCAAGAGCAGGAAGTGGTGTCCTACATTATCGTATGTCAGATATACAAATTTCATGATAGGAACTTCAATCTTATTCAGCCAGTTTTGTAGGTATTTTTACTATTTAATAGTTATTATTTGAGTTAAGTGCTTATATAGTTCTACAATAAAAGTTTATCAGTGTATGTTGCATCTTTTGTGAGCGATGTGTCTTATTGTGCCTTGGGCACCAAATAAGCCAGAGCCATTACTACATTTACATGTATACACACACACACACACACACACAAACACACACCCTTAATGAAACTATATTATAATCTCCTCGTTTCTCTGTTTCTATGTGCTGCTGTGACATGAAGCGAGGATTGTGGAAGTGACTGTGGGAGAACCTGTCCATCTAAAGACTGATCTTACTGAAATACAGACAGATGAGGAGGTAGAGTGGAGGTTTGGAAAAGAAAACTCTCTCATCGCTGAAATCAAAGGAGGAACTGTAGAGACACATGATGTTCCTGATGAGAGATTCAGAGACAGACTGGAGCTGAACAAGAAGACTGGAGATCTGATCATCAAGAACTCTACATATGAACATACTGGACGTTATACACTGAAGATCAGCAGCAGTAAAGGAAACACAAACAGGACATACAATGTTACTATCACAGGTGAGTCTCTCCAGTCAGTGTAATAATAATCACAGTTCTTCTTCATAGATTCAGATATTTTTCTGCAGGTAATTCAGATCAAACTGATTAATGTTCAAACTTCATTCAGAGTTTGTTCTGTAGTTCATTCTTAAAAATCTATTATTAAAGATTAAAAATGATTAAAGTTGCTGCTTCACCTCAATGAGTATTTCATTCAGCTTTTATTGCTTGGCGCTATATCGGTATGAAAGTTATTATATTACCGTGGATACCTTTATATATTCATGAATTCAAATTTTGCATTTATATAGTTTGGTTCAATTTGTTAGGCTTTGCAAATTTTAACACAAGTGACGATAAAGAGTCGAGGCTGAACAGTTTTGTCTCCTGTGTCCAAGGCATTAGTAATCAAACACAGAGCATCGTAACAGACCAAACTAATAGAGCGAAAATCACCTGCTCCAGTGATTCCCAAACTGAGGGATCGTGTACAGTCAGCAGATCATTTTTGCAAAAGAAATCTCTGCAGGTGATAAAGACTACACTGTATAACGGTCCCAATTATCACGCGGCCACTTGCCTGATAAATAAATAATTGAATGCAAAATATTAATTTGACACATTTTAATTAGCTCAACATGACTCACGGTTCATGCTTGAGCGCTCGGTTATCAGTTGTGGTTATAACAGACCACTAGATGGATTGAAGAATCAGAGTTATATTGAGTTAAATAACACTGACACAAAAGACCATTTTAATATTCATAAGAGAATCGTGAAAAATAGTTCGCTCAAAAATATCAAGCAGAACAACTGTTTACAACATTGATAATAATTGATAATCTGAAAATATTACTGAGCAGCAAATCATATTAGACTGATTTCTGAAGATCATGTGACACTGAAGACTGGAGAAATGATGCTGAAAATACAGCTTTGATCACAGAAATACAGTAGCCGGTGTGTTAAAACAATCATAGATCATTTAAACTGACAATATTTCACAATATTACAGTGTTTACTGTATTTTAATAAATAAATGTAGCCTTGGTGAGCATATAATCAACAATTCCTGACAGCTGCACAATGGCCAAAAAACAATGACACAATAAAAATACTTTACATGTCTCTGTCCAATCCCTTAATTTTTCTAGTTATATGAGGTTAAAATATTTTGACTGTAATTTTTTTCTTGTATTGCAATATAATATTGATATCGCCTGGACAGTGTAAAATATTGTGATATGAATTGTAGCTCATATCACCCACCCATAGCACTCTGTAAATAACAGAAATGTGTATTAGATTCTTCTCCTCTGAAACACAGCAAACTGTCTTTGTTTTGAACTGATGAAACGGCATCTGAATTATGTTTCTGTATCATTCTGATCTCTGTTGTTCACATGAACACACTTGATGTAATGGATGTCTTTGTGTTTCTCTGTTTCTATCTGCTGCTGTGACATGAAGAGAGGAAGGTGACAGTGACTGCGGGAGAACCTGTCCATCTACACACTGATCTTACTGAAATACAGAGAGATGATGAGATACAGTGGAGGTTTGGAGATGAAAAGTCTCTCATCGCTGAAATCAAAGGAGGAACTGTAGAGACACGTGATGTTCCTGATAAGAGATTCAGAGACAGACTGGAGCTGAACGAGAAGACTGGAGATCTGACCATCAAGAACTCTACAGATGAACATGCTGGAGATTATACACTGAAGATCCGCAGCAGTAAAGGAAACACATACTGGACATACTTTGTTAAAATCAGAGGTGAGTCTCTCCAGTCAGTGTAATAATAATCACAGTTCTTCCTCATAGATTCAGATATTTTTCTGCAGGTAATTCAGATCAAACTGATTAATGTTCAGACTTCATTCAGAGTTTGTTCTGTAGTTCATTCTTAAAAATCTATTATTAAAGATTAAAACTGATAAAAGTTGCTGCTTCACCTCAATGAGTAGGCTATTTCATTCAGCTTTTATTTCTATCAACCCTTTGTAAATAACACAGAAATGTGTATTAGATTCTTCTCTGAAACACAGCAAACTGTCTTTGTTTTGAACTGATGAAACAGCATCTAAATCATGTTTCTGTATCATTTTGATCTCTGTTGTTCACATGAAGACACTTGATCTAATGGATATCTTTGTATTTCTCTGATCTAGATGCTGCTGTCACAAATGAAGCAAGGACAGAATCATTGATGAAGGAAAAGACTGGTGAGAATCTGCTGTTTGCACTGAACTTTAACTTCACAACACTATCATGATCTGATGTGTGATTTGGCTTCATGCGGTTTATTCAGATTTCAAGCAAATGACTGTAAGTGAATTAAAGAGTGATTGTCCTGAGAGAAATGACCTTCTGTTTAATCTTTTCATGCTACAAACATCCGAGATGCAGAAGTTTAAATGAACCAAAGTAAACTTTTACATTTCAGATTGCATATTCTAGTAGATGCACGAATTCACAAATATAATAATGTTCATTTGTGAGAAAAGTGCTTAAACTAAATTTAACTCATCAAACGAGCTAAATATGCTTCTGACAATCTGTGTTACATGATTTCTTAAATTGTAAATCTTTGAAGTTAGTTTTGATGTCTCATGAAGAAATCCAGATCAGTGCATCTTCTGTTTTTAATTCATCATTGTCTCTGTATTTTCTTTCAGATTCCAGAAGAAACCGAGTGAATGAATCAGTGACTGTAGAGATGGAGAAGAAACCGCTGTTGAATAGAGATGATCTGAATGTTGTGAATGAGGAGGAGAGGACGAGTTCACTTTAAGAACATAAGACCCGCCCACAAGTGTCAATCACTCTGACATCATCAACATTCAGCTCCAGCTTCAACACAAACATGTTTCTGTTTTTATGATCCTCTAGAATCCGTCCAGTGAAAGTCAGATATAAAACTGTGTTGAGCTGGTAAACTTGCATGTGAAGAGCTTCTTTAGTTTTAGATGAACCAAGAAACATGTTTGTCATTTTAATATTACACTTCATTCTTTTACTCTATTTAGCCTGATACTAGTTTGACTCACAGCTTTGATTTTGTGTGATTGTAGACAGTGAGTTTATTCTGTTTTAAATAATAAACACAGTGAGTGTCAGAAAGTGTCATTTGTTTTTTTATAAGATATTTTTACCACAGCAGTATCTCTTATCATTTTATTTTCTGTTTTTATATGATAAACACCAGTTCCAGATTAATGTTCATGTTCAGCGTTGATTACAGTCTGTTTCCAAAGCTGAGATCACAAAATCTTCTTGTTCTTCATGTTCATAGTGCCTTTGTATTCACGCTGAAGCATTTGAAATGAGCCTTTTGCGCTTGTACCAAAAAAAAAGATGCCACTGATCTTATACCCAATCTTTTCTGTCCTTCAGTGGACAAACACTGATACTGCTTTTGCCTCCTAACAACTGTTACTATATATATACATATATATATGTTTGAATATGAGTGTTACAATATTAATAAATAATTAAAGGGCAAAATTGTGTGAAATGTGTGTTTCTTCATACTGTATGTAATACACAATCAAATCTTATACAGTTGAGAAAAAAAATGACTGTAAAAGTAAATAGTATCCTCTTGTGTTGATCGTAAAAACAAACACACAGGAAAATCAGATGAACACTAACTGAACATGATAATGGACCCCACATTTATATACTTTTGTATTAAAGGCCACATTGTTTTTCTAAATTGTGACTAAAATGCTTCTGATTTAAACACTGTTTGTACTGTAACACTGTAATGAGAAAAGCTACAAAATAAATCAGAGTAAATCTTGAAGTTTTTATCAAATGAGATGATTAAAAAAGATTCATATCAGTGTTTACATTTAATAAACTTGTAACTGCAAATTTGAAAACCATAAAGGGTCTCAAGTAAATATGTGCAGTTTCACATGATTAGTTCAAACAGTCACATGACCAGAGCAGTTTATTTCCTGTTTGCATCTTGAGAAGATAAAGACTGCAGCAAAGCTCCAAAACTAAAGGCTAGTAAAGTATGTTAACATAAAGATATGACTAAGATTTTTGCTACACATGGTACACATAAACTTTTAAGTTACAGGCCATTCATAACTTCTACTAGCAAAAAAAAAAAAAAAAAACACTCAAATAAACCAACAGCTTGAGGCTGTCTACACTGAACGTGATAAAGCGACCGTTGCAAATCATTTTGTGTCAGAACTAGGGGTGTACGATATTGACAAAAAATAATATCTCAAAATTTTATTGATAAAGATAATTATCTAATATTTTGCTAAGTGTGTTATTGCACTGATATCTTAAGGCCGTGTACACCTGACTCCTGAAGTTTTTGATATATTTCATATTCTGTGTGGACAGTTTACAGCAATGATAGAAATTAATCTTTTAAATTCATTTTTACCTTTTATGTGCATTATTAACTGTATAAAGCCAGTGTGCATCATCTTTTGAATCAAATTCTTACATTTAATCAGTCAATTATAATAATAAAAAATACATTTAGGCTGTTATTAAACAAATTAAATCAGTATCAACAAAATTAATAATCGCAGAAGTTGAAGTGGCATTCAGATGTAGACTATTTACATAAATGTAGTTTAGAGTGACATGGAATGATTTAACCCGCAGTTACAAATGCATAAATAATGTTTTGCTATTTTAAACTTGAAATGTTGAATACTGATATTTGAAATCGTTTTTAAAATGAAAAGATACATTAAATGCCTAATTAAAACCGCCAGTAGGTGACAGCGAATCACTGTTAATAAGTGACTCATTGAGACTGAACCGAGTCATTTAAACGATTGATTCATTCAGGAATGAACTCCGTCATGTTGCTCAGAAACACAAAACAGCGTTCTGTGGCTGTGTTTGAAATGATTTCTGTTGGAGAAATAGAGCAAAAACAGGCAATATGGTGTCTAAAACGTCTCTTGATATTAACTTATTGTTTATTGAACGGTTGTATAAATGTAACGGAGGCCAGCGAGTAATGCTGTGCAGGTAAACCTCACTCCCCGATCTCAAGAGAAGCACTAGCGACAGACGTTAGTGGCTGTAGCCATTTGGCCTTCTTGTTAGTGCGTCCGCCTCCCATGCACTGTAAAACCCGACAAGTTAACTTAACTCAAATCGTTTGAGTAAACCGATTGCCTTGACTGTAATACCCGACAAGTAAACTTAACTCAAACGGTTTGAGTAAACAGATATCCTTAAGTTATGTTAACTCAAACCATTTGAGGAAACCGATTGCCTTAAACCATTTAAGTAGAAAAAACTAACAGTTATGAGTACTCTGAACTTAATTCAGTTGAGTTCACTGAAAGAAGATATACATTGCAATTAAGTGATTAAGTGATTAACTGAGTGATAATTGTGAATTAGTGATGAACAGCTGCTGTTAACAAACAGAATTACTGAAGAAAAGAGAAACACAAGAACTACTACAACTGACTTCAGACACAGCCTTAGATGAAATCAACTGAAATAAAATACATGAAATCTCTCAAGATCTGATTAAACAACCCACAAACAGCATCAGCAGCTCCACTTATTAATAACCAGACTGACTTTATTTCTGTCAGACGTCTACAGAAGATCTTATTGAGAATGAACTAAGGTTTAGATGTTGATTTATTGTTTCATTTGAAGTAACCATGTTAGAGATCAGTGTTTGCTTTAGTTGAGCTCTTGACCCATGACTTCTGTCTTAGTCTTTTCTCTGGCTGTTATAACCGTGTGTTTCTAAAACATATTTGTTGTAACTCAATAGCCCAGAAGAAATGCCATCAGGTGTTAACCTGTACCTAGGTGTAGGTTTTTATACTTTATATAGGTGATGATAGTCATCAATTATTGAACTGGTTTTACAGTGTACAGTATGTGGCACTGAGAGGCAAACAAATGTAATAATAAATGTACATTTTACATGTTCAGAAGAAGTGAGCTGCACTGTCTTGTGGAAATACAAACAGGTTGTGTATTGTTAGTAAAATGCTCAGTGCAAAGAAAGAGAAGTAATAGTAACATGTTTTTTTTCATGTGTCTAATAGACTTGAACAAGTTCTTTGAAAAACATCTCTGACCTATGAAACATGACTACTCTTCATGCTCTGTTAACTATGGTTTCACTTATAATAAAAATATATTACATAAAGCATCCATATTTGTCTATGCCCATGTTGATTAGATTAAAAAATTGAAGGCCTGGTTATCTTAAGCCAGGACTAGGCCTTAGTTAATTTAAGCAACTTTTTATTTAAGCAACTTTAAGATATTAAGCAACTTTAAGATATTTAAGCAACTTTTACAAAAATGCCTTCGAAGAAAATGTTACAGGTTTGCATCTTGACACAGAACAATGACACTGACATATTTTAAAATATGTCACAGCAAGATATTTTCAGTTGAGACCACTCAAAGATGTATTTTAGTCTGGGACTAGCTTAAGCCTTGTCTGTGAAACCGGGGGGAAAGTATTAATTTAAGGTACATTTAGAACGGATAAAAATGTGTGATTAAATTGCGATTATTCACGAGTTAACTCATGATAATCATGCAATAAATTTTATATAGATTTTAATTGTTTGACAGCTTTGAGTTAAAATGACTAAAATTTATGCTGGTAACTCATCAGTGGACTTTCCTCGTCAATATAGGCTATATTTTTTCACACTTTTCTCATTCTTACTAATTCAAGTTTTTATATGAATGAACTTCTGAAGGGAACTGGGCATAAAATAAAATTATTTTCTAGTTGTGTTAGTTGAAATCATAAACACCCGGGGAGCTATTAAATCGGATTTTGTTTTATTATTCACCAAATGAAATTGTGGCATAATAATAATAATAATAATAATAATAATAATAATGGTTGAAATATGACATTTGAAATATGACATTTGAAATTATATTTATAATATTTATTGTTTATAAATTTTACAGTTTAAATGTATCATCTAAACAGGCTTTTATTGCAATTTAAGAATTCAAGTGCAGCCATGAAAAGATTTTTAAATGCACTTCATCTTTTCAGCACATGATGGCAGTAGAAGAAAATAGAAATATGAAATATGATCCCTTTCTTGCATTTTATTGTACAAACTGTGCAATAAAATTATTAAAAACAAAAAACACTTTACGTTTACAATTAATAAACACTGCTATTTTGAATAATGCACATTTCTATTTTAAAAAATGCATTCTACTCTAAACTTTCAAAACATCATGTTCAAACATAAAAAAACCTCCACATAATTTTAGATTTTCAGTGAAGAATAAGGATGAGGAAGAGGGTCATTTTGCCAAAATGCAAACAATACAAGAAATCAACATGATTGTCAATCAGAATAAAAATGATCAAAGAAGTAAAGTGATAAATAACAAATTTTCCACATATCTGAAAAATCAGAGTGAGGAGCGATTTTCATATTCAGTCACAAGAGGGAGCTAGACCAGCTTCATCAGAAGAGTGAAAATGAAAGTGAAAGTTGTAACATATTGAGTATATTATACATATATATGAGGTTATGAGGACATCTAGTGGTCATCTGATATAATGACATCCAGAGTCACGTGTGTATGCTTTGTTACTGAAGTCAGTTGAATAAAGTTATGTGATGGCGAAGCAGCTCGTGTTCGTCTGTCTGTCTAAAGAACAGAACATGGTGTCAGAATAAAACTGATATAAATGCAGAAAAAGAGGATGGCACAGTTACAGCCACCACCGCCGTTGATTCTGCAAGGAAATCTCTCGGAAAATTTGAAGAACTGGATACAGAGTTTCGAACATTTCTCGCTAGCTAGCGGAGTAGCATAGAAGTCTGAGACGGTGCAGTGTGCTACAGTTCTGCACGTGGCGGGGGAAGAGGCCATAAAATATGTAATACATCTGAGTTCTCAGAAGAAGAGAGAAATAAAATACAAGTACTAAAAGACAAGTTAAAAAATTACTGCGAGCCTCGAAAAAACCTACCGTACATCAGACACGTGTTTTTCACGAGATCGCAAGGGCCTGCAGAAACAATCGACATGTAAGTCACTGATCTGAAAAGCAAAGCAAAAGACTGTGAGTTTGGTGATCTACACGATTCATTAATTCGTGATAGGATTGTATGTGGCATAAGAGAGGATCAACTAAAAGGAAGACTTCTAAGAGAAACGGATCTCACATTGGAAAAGGCCACAGACATTTGCAGGGCCAGCGAGATCACGTCGAGTCAGATGAAAGCACTCAATGATGAAGTAAATGTACACAAAGTTGAATCCATAAAGCCAAAGAAAAGAGACACCAAATCAGAGCAGACGTCAGTGATGAGAAAGGAATGCAGCAGATGCGGCAGCAAGCGCGAGTACAGAAAATGTCCAGCCTACGGGAAAACATGTCAGTCTTGTCAGAAGAAAAATCATTTTGCAAAGATGTGTAATACCAAAGACCTGCAGAGTCAGAGTAAAAGAATGCAAGTGATTGAACGAGATGGCAACATTTTTATTGGTACAGTAACAGTGGAAAAAGAAAGAAATGTAATGTCCATTAACTCAAGTAAGGAGGAGGAACAATGGGTTGAGACAATCCAGATAAACAATAATGATGTTAAAGTGACACTGGATTCAGGAGCTGAATGTAATATCATGTCAGGAAGAGTGTAGAAGTTGCTAAACATAGCAGGGAGACTGTAGAGGTCAAGCTGCAATCTTGTTACATATTCTGGACACAAGATGGCACCATTGGGCAAGAAAGCACTGAATTGTGTGTCCAAAGGACAGAAACACAAAATCCTGTTTGAAATAATGAAGCATGATGCACCTGCCATTCTAGGGCGATCTGCATGTCAAAAAATGGGCACGATTAAAAGACTGTATGAAATTGAAAAGAACAGTGACATTCTCAAGGATTTTGACGATCTATTTGAAGGGTTAGGCGGTTTATCAGGAGAACACCACATACAAATTGATCCAAATATCAGACCAGTTGTGCATGCACCAAGAAGGATACCTGTAGCTCTGCGAGAGAAAGTTGTTAAGAACTACAAAGAATGGAGCAGATGGGGGTCATCGCAGAGCAAACTGTGTCAACTAAATAGGTCAACAGCATGGTAACTGTAGTTACATCGAAGAAAATGTGCATTTCTATGGATCCTAAAGATCTCAATCTGGCAATAAAAAGAGTGTTATCCAATGCTGACAGTAGAAGATGTGGTCTCAAGAATGCTGAATGCAAAGTACTTTTGTGTGCTAGACGCAAATCAAGGGTTTTGGCAGATAAAGCTGGATCATGAAAGTTCAAAGCTTTGCACATTGAACATGACAATTGGGCGATACCGTTTTCTTAGGTTACCTTTCGGTATATCGTCAGCATCAGAAGTCTTTCAGAGATCCATTGAACAAATGATAGAAGGACTGGAAGGTGTGGTAAATATCATCGATGGCTTGCTGGTGTGGGGAGACTCCATTCAAGAGCATGATGAAAGGCTAATAAAGCTGCTGGAATGTGCAAGAAAAAACAATTTAAAACTTAACAGGAACAAGTGCAAAATAAGAATGACATACTGAGTGCTCAAGGAGTTAAGCCAGATGAAGAAAAGGTAAGGGCAGTGACTGAAATTCCACCACCACAAAGCAAGCAAGAACTGCAAAGATTTTTTGGAGTAGTCCAATATCTGGCAAAGTTCATTCCCAATATTTCTGACATAAGTGCACCTTTGAGGAAATCACTGGAGAAAGAGACAGATTGGCACTGGGAGGATGCTCAACAGCAAAGTTTTGAAAAAGTCCTACTTTGAAATTCGTTGACGTGAGCAAACCGGTCACATTGTCAGTAGATTCCAGCTCAGAATGAATAGGAGCTGTGATTCTGCAAGAAGGAAGGCCAGTGGCTTACGGCTCGAGAGCTCTGAACGACTGTCCCATGATCCATAGTTTATGGATGTGAGAAATTTCACCAGTATGTGTACGGAAGGGAAATCACGATTGAAAGTGATCACAAGCCATTAGAGAGTATATTTAAGAAGCCGCTGCATCAGGCTCCTATGAGATTACAAAGAATGCTTCTACGACTACAGAGATACAATCTGAAGGTGATGTACAAACCTGGTAAGGAACTATACATAGCAGATGCTCTAAGTTGTGCTTATCTACATGAACAGAAGGAAAATCTGCTGGAAGAGGATCTAGCAGTGAACTGGATTACGTCACAGCTTCCTATTTCAGAACAGAAACTGGATGCTTTCAAAAAAGCAACAGCAGAGGATGCAGAGATGCAAATGTTAAAAAAGGCAGTGCTGAATAGATGGGCGAAAGAACGATCTATGATGCCAAGATCAATACAGCAATACTGGACATTTCGAGAGGAAATCAGTTATGAAGATGGTCTGTTATTTAAAGCAAATAAGCTCATTTTTCCAAATCAGCTAAGACAGGACAGACATTTGGTTTGTTAGTGAAGTAAGTTGAATAAATCCACAATCCATAAACAAATAAATCCATCCACACACACACACATTCACTCTCTCTCTCTCTCTCTCTCTCTCTCTCACACACACACACAGGGGCGGATTTAGACATTTTGGGGCCCAAGGCAAACACAGACATGGGGCCCTCTACATCTCTTGTTTCCCTCCTTTTGTCAATCCTTATTTAAAAAAAAAAAGCCCTACTTGTTACTTCTCTTCAGCAGTCTTCACACAGCAATGATGTATAGACATCTGGAGTTGTATCTGTAAGAAAAAAGAAGAAAAATAAAAAACACAGAACCACATTCTGTTTAACAGATGTAGCCTCTGTAAAATTGTATTTACATAAAATTTTCTCTGTACAATAATATGTATTGTCTATTTACACAGGGAAGAGCCGTCATTGGTTGTCATTTACCTTGGTTGTTCTGATAGTATCTTCTATATGGATCTGCTTGCTGCTACATGTTGTTTTTGGAATTCTGTCTTGTGTTACTAAAGTGAGAAGAAACACACAAGACAATAAGTGATCAATTATGGAGACATCATTTTAGTAAAAATAACTTACCTTTTACCTTTTTTTTTTCACTGACTTTCTCCTGCTCTCCCTTTTTTTCTGACCATTTCTTTATTTCCCTTGTCTCTGTTTTTGCATCTTTCTCGTCTTCTCTCTTTGGTCTTTGCCTGTCTTTTTCTTCTTCTCCCTTTGGTCTTTGCCTGTCTTTTTCTTCTTCTCTCTTTGGTCTTTGCCTATCTTTTTCTTCTCCTCTCTTTGGTCTTTGCCTGTCTTTTTCTTCTTCTCTCTTTGGTCTTTGCCTGTCTTTTTCTTCTCCTCTCTTTGGTCTTTGCCTATCTTTTTCTTCTTCTCTCTTTGGTCTTTGCCTGTCTTTTTCTTCTTCTCTCTTTGGTCTTTGCCTGTCTTTTTCTTCTTCTCTCTTTGGTCTTTGCCTGTCTTTTTCTTCTTCTCTCTTTGGTCTTTGCCTATCTTTTTCTTCTTCTCCCTTTGGTCTTTGCCTGTCTTTTTCTTCTTCTCTCTTTGGTCTTTGCCTATCTTTTTCTTCTTCTCTCTTTGGTCTATGCCTGTCTTTTTCTTCTTCTCCTCTCTTTGCCTATCTTTTTCTTCTTCTCTCTTTGGTCTTTGCCTGTCTTTTTCTTCTTCTCTCTTTGGTCTTTGCCTATCTTTTTCTTCTTCTCCCTTTGGTCTTTGCCTGTCTTTTTCTTCTTCTCTCTTTGGTCTTTGCCTATCTTTTTCTTCTTCTCTCTTTGGTCTTTGCCTGTCTTTTTCTTCTTCTCCTCTCTTTGCCTATCTTTTTCTTCTTCTCTCTTTGGTCTATGCCTGTCTTTTTCTTCTTCTCCTCTCTTTGCCTATCTTTTTCTTCTTCTCTCTTTGGTCTTTGCCTATCTTTTTCTTCTTCTCTCTTTGCCTATCTTTTTCTTCTTCTCTCTTTGGTCTTTGCCTGTCTTTTTCTTCTTCTCTCTTTGGTCTTTGCCTGTCTTTTCTTCTTCTCTCTTTGGTCTTTGCCTGTCTTTTTCTTCTTCTCTCTTTGGTCTTTGCCTATCTTTTCTTCTTCTCTCTTTGGTCTTTGCCTGTCTTTTTCTTCTTCTCTCTTTGGTCTTTGCCTGTCTTTTTCTTCTTCTCTCTTTGGTCTTTGCCTATCTTTTTCTTCTTCTCCCTTTGGTCTTTGCCTGTCTTTTTCTTCTTCTCCCTTTGGTCTTTGCCTGTCTTTTTCTTCTTCTCTCTTTGGTCTTTGCCTGTCTTTTCTTCTTCTCTCTTTGGTCTTTGCCTGTCTTTTTCTTCTTCTCTCTTTGGTCTTTGCCTGTCTTTTTCTTCTTCTCTCTTTGGTCTTTGCCTGTCTTTTTCTTCTTCTCTCTTTGGTCTTTGCCTATCTTTTTCTTCTTCTCCTCTCTTTGCCTGTCTTTTCTTCTTCTCTCTTTGGTCTTTGCCTGTCTTTTTCTTCTTCTCTCTTTGGTCTTTGCCTATCTTTTTCTTCTTCTCCTCTCTTTGCCTATCTTTTTCTTCTTCTCTCTTTGGTCTATGCCTGTCTTTTCTTCTTCTCCTCTCTTTGCCTATCTTTTTCTTCTTCTCTCTTTGGTCTTTGCCTGTCTTTTTCTTCTTCTCTCTTTGGTCTTTGCCTATCTTTTTCTTCTTCTCTCTTTGCCTATCTTTTTCTTCTTCTCTCTTTGGTCTTTGCCTGTCTTTTTCTTCTTCTCTCTTTGGTCTTTGCCTGTCTTTTTCTTCTTCTCTCTTTGGTCTTTGCCTATCTTTTTCTTCTTCTCTCTTTGGTCTTTGCCTGTCTTTTTCTTCTTCTCTCTTTGGTCTTTGCCTGTCTTTTTCTTCTTCTCTCTTTGGTCTTTGCCTGTCTTTTTCTTCTTCTCCCTTTGGTCTTTGCCTGTCTTTTTCTTCTTCTCCCTTTGGTCTTTGCCTGTCTTTTTCTTCTTCTCCCTTTGGTCTTTGCCTGTCTTTTTCTTCTTCTCCCTTTGGTCTTTGCCTGTCTTTTTCTTCTTCTCCCTTTGGTCTTTGCCTGTCTTTTTCTTCTTCTCCCTTTGGTCTTTGCCTGTCTTTTTCTTCTTCTCCCTTTGGTCTGTGTGTGAGTGAGTGTGTCTGTGTGTGTGTGAGTGAGTGTGTCTGTGTGTGAGTGAGTGTGTCTGTGTGTGTGAGTGAGTGTGTCTGTGTGTGTGAGTGAGTGTGTCTTTGCGTGTGAGTGAGTGTGTCTTTGCGTGTGAGTGAGTGTGTCTTTGCGTTTGAGTGAGTGTGTCTTTGCGTGTGAGTGAGTGTGTCTTTGCGTGTGAGTGAGTGTGTCTTTGCGTGTGAGTGAGTGTGTCTTTGCGTGTGTGTGAGTGTGTCTTTGCGTGTGTGTGAGTGTGTCTTTGCGTGTGAGTGAGTGTGTCTTTGCGTGTGAGTGAGTGTGTCTTTGCGTGTGTGTGAGTGTGTCTTTGCGTGTGTGTGAGTGAGTGTGTCTGTGAGTGTGAGTGAGTGTGTCTGTGAGTGTGTCTGTGTGTGTGAGTGTGTCTGTGAGTGTGTCTGTGTGTGTGAGTGAGTGTGTCTTTGTGTGTGAGTGAGTGTGTCTTTGTGTGTGAGTGAGTGTGTCTTTGTGTGTGAGTGAGTGTGTCTTTGTGTGTGAGTGAGTGAGTGTGTCTGTGTGTGAGTGAGTGTGTCTGTGAGTGTGTCTGTGAGTGTGAGTGAGTGTGTCTGTGTGTGTGAGTGAGTGTGTCTGTGTGTGTGAGTGAGTGAGTCTGTGTGTGTGAGTGAGTGAGTCTGTGTGTGTGTGTGTGAGTGAGTCTGTGTGTGTGAGTGAGTGAGTGAGTGTGTCTGTGTGTGTGAGTGAGTGAGTGAGTGTGTGTGAGTGAGTCTGTCTGTGTGTGTGAGTGAGTGTGTCTGTGAGTGTGAGTGAGTGTGTCTGTGTGAGTGAATGAGTGTGTCTGTGTGTGTGAGTGAGTGTGTCTGTGTGAGTGAGTGTGAGTGAGTGTGTCTGTGTGAGTGAGTGTGTCTGTGAGTGTGTCTGTGAGTGTGAGTGAGTGTGTCTGTGTGTGAGTGAGTGTGTCTGTGTGTGTGAGTGAGTGTGTCTGTGAGTGAGTGAGTGAGTGTGTCTGTGAGTGAGTGAGTGTGTCTGTGAGTGTGAGTGAGTGTGTCTGTGAGTGTGAGTGAGTGTGTCTGTGAGTGTGAGTGAGTGTGTCTGTGTGAGTGAGTGTGAGTGAGTGTGTCTGAGTGTGAGTGTGTCTGTGTGTGAGTGAGTGTGTCTGTGTGAGTGAGTGAGTGTGTCTGTGTGAGTGAGTGTGAGTGAGTGTGTCTGTGTGAGTGAGTGTGTCTGTGAGTGTGTCTGTGAGTGTGAGTGAGTGTGTCTGTGTGTGAGTGAGTGTGTCTTTGTGTGTGAGTGAGTGTGTCTTTGTGTGTGAGTGAGTGTGTCTTTGTGTGTGTGTGAGTGAGTGTGTCTTTGTGTGTGAGTGAGTGTGTCTTTGTGTGTGTGTGAGTGAGTGTGTCTTTGTGTGTGTGTGTGTGAGTGAGTGTGTCTGTGAGTGTGTCTGTGTGTGTGAGTGAGTGTGGCTGTGTGTGTGAGTGAGTGTGTCTGTGTGTGTGTGTGAGTGAGTGTGTCTGTGTGTGTGAGTGAGTGTGTCTGTGTGTGTGAGTGAGTCTGTGTCTGTGTGTGTGAGTGAGTCTGTGTGTGTGAGTGAGTGAGTGAGTGAGTCTGTCTGTGTGTGTGAGTGAGTGTGTCTTTGCGTGTGAGTGAGTGTGTCTTTGCGTGTGAGTGAGTGTGTCTTTGCGTGTGTGTGAGTGAGTGTGTCTTTGCGTGTGTGTGAGTGAGTGTGTCTGTGAGTGTGAGTGAGTGTGTCTGTGAGTGTGAGTGAGTGTGTCTTTGTGTGTGAGTGAGTGAGTGTGTCTTTGTGTGTGAGTGAGTGTGTCTGTGTGTGAGTGAGTGTGTCTGTGAGTGTGTCTGTGAGTGTGAGTGAGTGTGTCTGTGTGTGTGAGTGAGTGTGTCTGTGAGTGTGAGTGAGTGTGTCTGTGTGTGTGAGTGAGTGTGTCTGTGAGTGTGTCTGTGAGTGTGAGTGAGTGTGTCTGTGTGTGTGAGTGAGTGTGTCTGTGTGTGTGAGTGAGTGTGTCTTTGTGTGTGAGTGAGTGTGTCTTTGTGTGTGTGTGAGTGAGTGTGTCTTTGTGTGTGTGTGAGTGAGTGTGTCTTTGTGTGTGAGTGAGTGTGTCTGTGTGTGAGTGAGTGTGTCTGTGAGTGTGTCTGTGAGTGTGTCTGTGTGTGTGAGTGAGTGTGTGAGTGAGTGTGAGTGAGTGTGTGAGTGAGTGTGTCTGTGAGTGTGTCTGTGAGTGTGTCTGTGTGTGTGAGTGAGTGTGTGAGTGAGTGTGAGTGAGTGTGTGAGTGAGTGTGTCTGTGAGTGTGAGTGAGTGTGTCTGTGTGTGTGAGTGAGTGTGTCTGTGTGTGTGAGTGAGTGTGTCTTTGTGTGTGAGTGAGTGTGTCTTTGTGTGTGTGTGAGTGAGTGTGTCTTTGTGTGTGTGTGAGTGAGTGTGTCTTTGTGTGTGAGTGAGTGTGTCTGTGTGTGAGTGAGTGTGTCTGTGAGTGTGTCTGTGAGTGTGTCTGTGTGTGTGAGTGAGTGTGTCTTTGTGTGTGTCTGTGAGTGTGAGTGAGTGTGTCTGTGTGTGTGAGTGAGTGTGTCTGTGTGTGTGAGTGAGTGTGTCTTTGTGTGTGAGTGAGTGTGTGTGTCTTTGTGTGTGTGTGAGTGAGTGTGTCTTTGTGTGTGTGTGAGTGAGTGTGTCTTTGTGTGTGAGTGAGTGTGTCTGTGTGTGAGTGAGTGTGTCTGTGAGTGTGTCTGTGAGTGTGTCTGTGTGTGTGAGTGAGTGTGTGAGTGAGTGTGAGTGAGTGTGTGAGTGAGTGTGTCTGTGAGTGTGTCTGTGAGTGTGTCTGTGTGTGTGAGTGAGTGTGTGAGTGAGTGTGAGTGAGTGTGTGAGTGAGTGTGTCTGTGAGTGTGAGTGAGTGTGTCTGTGTGTGTGAGTGAGTGTGTCTGTGTGTGTGAGTGAGTGTGTCTTTGTGTGTGAGTGAGTGTGTCTTTGTGTGTGTGTGAGTGAGTGTGTCTTTGTGTGTGTGTGAGTGAGTGTGTCTTTGTGTGTGAGTGAGTGTGTCTGTGTGTGAGTGAGTGTGTCTGTGAGTGTGTCTGTGAGTGTGTCTGTGTGTGTGAGTGAGTGTGTGAGTGAGTGTGAGTGAGTGTGTGAGTGAGTGTGTCTGTGAGTGTGTCTGTGAGTGTGTCTGTGTGTGTGAGTGAGTGTGTGAGTGAGTGTGAGTGAGTGTGTGAGTGAGTGTGTCTGTGAGTGTGTCTGTGAGTGTGAGTGAGTGTGTCTGTGTGAGTGAGTGAGTGTCTCTATTGTCATGTGTAAATCACTATAATCTGACCTTGCGAGCTTTGGCCTCAGCAAATCTTGCTATCACTGATTCCATATCCAGTGACTTCCTGACTTCCTGCTCGATGGAGAGAACAGCTAGAGCAGACAGCCTGTCCTGTGACATAGTTGATCTGAGGTACGTTTTGATTAGTTTCAGTGATGAGAAACTTCTCTCACCCGAAGCTACTGTAACAGGGAGAGTGAGGAGGAGTCTGAAAGCTATACTCAAATTTGGATATATGTCAAGTAAATTCTCTTTATATATATAGTCAAGCATCTCAAATGGTGATGAGACATGTGGCGGGAATGACCTAACTGCACCCTTAACCTCAAGCTTCAGATCTTCTGCATCAATGTCATCCATCCTTTGCTCTAATCTGTGGCAGCATTCATCCAGCTTCCCTTCCTTCTCAGTGCTTCTCATTGTGTCGAGTGAGTAGAGAAATCCATAAAGCTCATAGAAGATTTCCATGTTGGAAAATCTGTTCTCTACTGTGACAAGAGCTGTATCTATTAGACGTAGAAAAAACTCTCTTTTGAAGAGCTCTTCTGGAATTGACTGAGTCTTCTCTGTTCCCTCATACTCAAACTGTTTGGTTTTTCTTCTCTGACGCACCTCAGGCCAGCTCATCTCCACCTCAAGCTTATCTGCTATCTCCCTGGCATCTGTTTTCGCAGAATGAAATCCATGACTGCGAAATTCCTGAAGATATTCTTTCACTGCCCTGATTTCTTCTCTCACTGTCTCAACTGAAACTTTGGGGCTCTGAAGGATCTTGCTCACTTTGTTTATCTGGAACAACACATTGTACCACACAATTGCACTTACCACAAAAGGCCATTTCTGCAGCTCCTTGCAGATGCTTTCAGCTGTTGAGACAACATCTGCATCTCTTTTCTCTGTGGCGTACTCCTTTAAAGCAGTTAATGCCTTCACGATTTCAGGCAGCTGGTAGCGAACAGCTTTCACAGCTTCAACTCTACACTCCCACCTGGTTGTTGACAATGCTTTAAGTGTCAAATTCTTGACGTGTTCTTTGAGAATACTCCAACGTTGAACTGAAGAGCTGAAAAGATTGTAAAGTCGCTGTATCAGCCCAAAGAAGCTGATGGACGTCACGGAGGACTTGGCTGCATCACCAACAACAAGGTTCAGTGTGTGACTTCCACAAGGAACATATAACGCTTTGTTGTTTATTTCCAGCACTCTCTTTTGGACTCCCTGCTTTTTACCCTGCATGTTGCTCCCGTTATCGTAAGACTGGCCTCGACAATTGCAAAGATCCAATCCTAGTGTTTCTAGTTGGCCTAAAAATGTCTCACATAAGCCTTTTCCTGTTGTGTCAAGTGCCTGAAGAAATCCAACAAAGTGCTCATGGATGGAGACACCCTTTGATAATTCACAATTAACAATTCGTAGCACCACTGAGAGCTGCTCATTGTGACTGAGGTCTGGAGTGCAGTCCATAATTACTGCATAGTATTTGGCTGTTTTCACTCTCTCTACAATTGCATCAGTTGTACATTTTGCCACAAGGGAAATAAGTTCATTTTGGATATTCTTGCTTAAATAGGTGTCACTTAGCTGTTTTGCCTGAATTCTCCTCAGATGCTCTCGCATCACTGGGTCAAACTGAGCCATTAATTGCACTTGTCCAAGAAAATTTCCATTACCAGCCTCAAACAATTTGTCTGAGTGGCCACGAAATGCAAGATTGTGCTCTGCCAGATAGTTTACAATTGCAATAAGTCGTCTTAAAATCTCTTTCCAGCGGTTTACTTCAAGAGCAATTAGATCTTGGTTTACCTGATCTATAGCTGTGTTGGTTTGTAGTTTCTGTGAAAGATTGCGCCAAGCATCCATGTTTGTGATGTGTTCTGCTGACCTCTCATGCTGTCTCAAGTGTGCAGAGAGATTTTTCCAGTAATTAAACCCATCTGCACTTAGCTGAGTGGCCTTTTCTGGGTTACCAAACAAGCGGCAACAAAAGCACAGAACACAGTCATTTTTTTCACTGTACACGAGCCAGGACCTCTTTATTTTTTCTCCATTCTTCATTTGCAGGTAATAATTACTGTTTGTAAATCTTCTGCCCTCTTGATTTTTAGGATAAATTCTATCCTTGCTCTGAACTGGGCCTCTCTGCACTATTGAGCAGCGCTCTTTGTCAGTGAGATGTTTTGGCCAGAGTGCTGGGTCATCTTCAAGTTCAAGTGTAACACATTGGTCAGAATGACTGCTAGTACTCATTAGTTGTTCATTGGAAATGGAATTGTCGTCTTTTTCGTCATAGACGTAGTCATCATTATCACTGTCACTGAAAGTGAACGCGGAAGGTTTGTTACCTGCAGCTGCAGTTGAAGGATCCTTCTCATCCTGTAAAATTGACGTGCATGTAACGTTGGCAGCAATATCGCTTGAGCAGCCTGGGCTAGCACTGTCGGCGCCAGCGGCAACGGGTAGCTCCTCCACGCTAGCATCAATGCTAACAGTCGTGATGGTGTTAGCGTTGTTGTCATTGTCAGCGGGGCCGGGCATCACAAAAAAGTTTGTTAACTTCGGCAATTTTGCTAAAAACTTTTTGCTTTCCTCCTGTTTCTTCCTTTTTTCAGCACCACTTGGGTAGCTTCGCTTCATTTTTACTGTCAATACTCTCTCTCTCTGTACACTCTGTCTATCACTGTCAATCACTTCTTCTTCGTCAGTTTTTTGGCGCATTACAGCCTTGTCACTTTCGCAGATGCGCAGTAAGTGAAATAGTGGAATAGTCCAATGTAGTGAGGTGGGGGGGGGGCCCCCTCCTGTCTGCGACACTAATGATTTGATGCCATTTTTTCGCAAATGGAGTTTTAGAAATATATATTTTGCACGAAGTAAAAAAAAAAAAATATCTTTAAGCAAGTTAATGGGGCATTTTGGGGGCCCCTAGGTAGCTCGGGGCCCAAGGCAATTGCCGACCTTTGCCTAATGGTAAAGTCCGCCCCTGCACACACACACACACAGGGTAGGGTAGAAAAAAGTGTTTGTGCATTCACTCCTCTCACTCTCACACTCTCTGTGTGTGATGTTTGACCTTTTGACCTTTCGTCTAAATCATTCACACAGTGACATTAAACTGTCAAAAATCAATTGTAAATGGTTTGAAATGTAGTATAAAATTATTCAAATACGAGTAATCATGCAGAAGTAAGTCATATTGAGTAATCAGGATTCATTTATCACATTTATAACACAGATGATCCTGATCCTGTACAAGCTCTCATTATCTCTGCACTGTTCTGTCATTTTTTGCCATTTTAAACTGTTGTTATATTTTAACATGATTTGATTGTTATATAAAGCAGATCTGAATGCTATTGTTTAGTATTAAAAACAATATTTTAAATGCACTGGTGACTTTCTTCTCTGGTTTTCTCACTTCATCTCTCTCACATGTTCACATAAACTCAGAAGAATCAGGATCTTTTTGGCTCCTGAGTATGGGGTGCCGTTTGTAAATCTGCTCATGCTGAAAATAACAGCAACATTTTGTCACATTTAGATTCAAACAATGTAAAAAAAGCGGTATGAATTTTTTGACGGTCACTTTTTAGCACATTTACAACAATATTTCTCAACTTATATATATTTTAAATAGTTAAATATAAATATTAAATGTTAAACCTAAATGTTAAATGTTAAATTTAAATGCTAAATCTAAATCTAAATGTTAAATCTAAATGTTAAATCTAAATCTAAATGTAAATATAAAATCTAAATGTTAAATCTAAATGTTAAATATAAATTTAAATCTAAATGTTAAATCTAAATGTTAAATTTAAATCTAAATCTAAATCTAAATGTTAAATCTAAATGTTAAATATAAATATAAATCTAAATGTTAAATCTAAATCTAAATATAAATGTTAAATCTAAATCTAAATGTAAAATCTAAATGTAAAATCTAAATCTAAATCTAAATGTCGACTTATTTATCAAAATTAATTTGACATGAACCAAGAGTAAACATGACCGTCTACAGCCACGAGAGGGCGCTCTATGCTGCTCAATGCTCCTGTAGTTTTTATATTTTTAACTCCACTAATGTGATTTATTTTTTAAAGAATTAGAAAACCCAAAATCGTTATCTCTATATTTTTTCAATTATTTTATGTGATTTTTTTTTCTTGTATAGGATCTCATATGATGAACACGTACAATTTTTATTTACTGTTTTATGGCGTTATAATTGTTATTGTTAAATACAACCGTCTTACCCTGATCTTTAAGTTTGGCAACAATAATAAAAAGAGGTACAGGTGCACTACCACTTCACAGCATCACTAACTCCACAGTCCAGTACAGTTTCTCTCAGCGACTCTACAATGTCTGCACACGTCGATCAGCTGCTTGAATATCTCACCTTTGGAGAAGACTGATGATTTTATACTCTAAAAATGTAAGTATTACTACTCAAAAATGAAGATTACCCCATAATGAACTGCATCCTTTGCCCACCCCAACACTTACATGCAATAATAATGATAAATAAATTAAAATTAAAATTAAATTTTAGTAAAAGAAGCAAAATGTATTTTCTGTCGTGACATAGCTATACATGAATATACACTAATGCAGTTGATGTGAATGCATCAGTTTTCAGTCAAGCAATTAATACACGAATAGAAAAAATCTTTATTTACTGACAACAAGAAACATGTTTAAATGATTAAAAGAATGTATTAATGTTAGCATCACAATAAATGCATACATGTACAAGTCAACAACACATGAAACAAAGCTTCATTCAAACTTACTGTTCTAACAATCATGTATTTACAGATGGTGAACCCAACATCCTCCTGCGATCTGAACACAGCTGATACAGTTCTGCTGCTGCACTTCACAATCTCACTCTTCTCAACGGGGATGTCATTGAGCAACAGGGTGAGGAAGACCATGATGTCGGCTCTCTGAACCACACAACCTTGAAGCGAGAACACGTGCAGGACAATCTGACTGCTGTGTCTGCTCCAAACAATCGTGTGCCTGCTCTCCATGAGCACCACTACATAGTTTACAAGTACATGCATTAATTTATTATTTTTGTAGTGGGCTAAACCACTGAACTGGTTCAAAACCACCAGTATGTCTGTGAGCACGGCTCTTTTCTCCAGGTGGATCAGAGGATTGTAGGCCCCTGTAATAAGAGCACTGTCAATGACATCATGGCTCCATCACATTTTTTGATGATGCTTTTGAAGCTTCTGAAAGTCAGCCTTCATTGTATAAACAGAAACCAGCAGAACAAACTTTACCAAAATCAAATCCTCAGTGTGTTTTGGTCTTTCTCTAGATGCTCTTGCTGCTATGGGGTCACTGAGGATGAAGAGACCACAGCAGCATCTGGTCCTGATGAGACAGTGAGAGCTGGAGTGATGGAGCATCTCATCCATATCTCCGGACCATTTCCGGATGCTGCAGTGGACTTCTCCATCCTCAGTGCACACACCAGTCTGCAGACATTTTCAGAACCTACACAAATACACACACACACACACACAATACAAAAAGTCATTACTTTATTCTTTTGTTTCAGGTATTTCCTTTTTTCCCCTTTCCTTGCCGGTCCTGCTCCACCACAAAAGATCTGCAGCAAATGCACAGAAATCAACAATAAGAAAAGTGCTGTTATAACTCTTTGAAATTACACTAATTAAAATGTTTCATTTTTGTAGTGTACTTACACAAATCCTTTGATGGCAGCATTCCTTCATCAGTCACTCTACAGCAGATAAACATAATCTGTTCCTGTAACATCCAGACAAGAGTCAATCTCCTCTGTGATTTATCTGTGATATACTGCATCTGCATGTTGAGTTAGTAAATGATGTAACTCGCTTTTTATCCAACACAAATGTTCCTAAAATTATCAATATTGCAAATGGACAAATAAAACAGATAACCTGTGTTTAGTAACTGTAAGTAGATTTGTTTGATTACATGACTTACACTCATCTAAAGCAGTGTTGACAACAATGAGTGAACTCAGATGCCTGTTTCATGTCTGTTAAATGTGCTCACCTGCAATACTTATCAAAGACTATCCTGTCAGATGATAGACATTTAGTAATAGTCTTCAAGATGTATATATGGTTTATGTAAATCCACTTTTGAGTCGTGTACTTAATGGAGCTCCCGTTAGTTATTCATTATAAAACGTGTTTTTACAGCACAATCACAAATATGCTATATTATGTATGTAGCAAACTTTTAAGGGGTCGCACACCGGACGAGAAGCGCAGCGCCGCGTCGCGTCGCGCCACGTCTTTAAAATTCGAACACATTATTCTCTATGGGAGTACGCACACCGGCGGCGCCATTCGGCGTCTGTCCGCGGCGCCCAGCTACGACTCAGAACGCTGTTCAAATTTCTGCCGCGCCACAGAGCGCCATCTGCATAGTTTTATATTTAAAAACCCAGATGTTATAAACTGAAACTGAAATTAAAATACAGTACACTTGTTTCATTCAAATAAAACATTAAAAAGTGTTTGGTTACGTTTTCAGCTGCACAGTTGCCTAGACAACAGATACAACAAAACAATAACAGACTTATTATAACAACACAGATTCTTTTCATTAATTAACGTTCAAAACTCAGCTTTTATCAATTAAAATCATATATTTAAAATAATAATAATAGATGAAGTTAAAACTCTCCCATCTTGCTGCGAAATTGAGCTCACGCATATAGAATGTGCGCGTCCGGTGTGCGATACCTTGAGTTGTCCTACATGTGGCGCGACGCGACGCGGCGCTTCTCGTCCGGTGTGCGACCGCCTTTAGGGTTTAGATTAAGCCTGGATCAGGCCATGGCTCAATTAGTCTTGCCTGTGAAACCGGAGTATAGCGTCTTTACACCTTTTGCTTATAAGTTGCTGACTTTACACCTTAGATTTAATAGATGATTAACTCCAAAATCAATACCACTGTATGAAAATAACTTGTACTCTTAAATTTAAATAATTATTTCGTGAAAAAAATATATTGTCACCATTGTAACTCACAGCAAGCCGTCATATTTGTCTTCTTTCCATTTTAACGGCGGTTGGCATCCAGCTTATTGGTGCAATACCGCCCTCTTCTGTTCCGGAGTGTGGATCAGATAATATGTTTTCCTACTAAACGTACACATCACTCACATTGTTCCCTAACATTAATATCTACATACACTAGCGTACTCCTCAAATACTGTTTCTCCAAACGTGTTTATTATATTAGGTAGTCATTATCATGATAACCCATGTCCAAGAGTCAATTTCCTCGGATGAGATGGTTTTCATTCGTTCCTTATTTAACAGGATGATATAAACACACACTGACCTCATCGAGCTTTTATTTTGGCACTTCCGGCATTTAGAATTAGCATATTAGCTAAATATTTAGTTTCAACCGAAACATTTAGATTCAACATTTAGATTTAGATTTAACATTTAGATTTTACATTTAGATTTAGATTTAACATTTAGATTTAACATTTAGATTTATATTTAACATTTAGATTTAACATTTAGATTTATATTTATATTTAACAGTTAGATTTAGATTTATATTTAACATTTAGATTTAAGTTTATATTTAACATTTAGATTTAGATTTAACATTTAGATTTTATATTTACATTTAGATTTATATTTAACATTTATATTTAACGTTTAGATTTAGATTTAGCATTTAGATTTAATATTTAACATTTATGTGTAACATTTAATATTTATATTTAACTATTTAAAATATCTCTAAGTTGACAAATATTGTTGTAAATTTGCTAAAAAGTGACCGTCAAAAATTCATACCAGTTTTTTAAACATTGTTTGAAGCTAAATGTGACAAAATGTTGCTGTTATTTTCAGCATGAGCAGATTTACAAACGGCACCCGATACCTGAGAGCTTCAGTTTCTGAAAGCACTGTTTAGCAGCTTTTGTTTTAGCAGAAGTTAATTCACATTGTGTTTAAAGGTCAAAGTGTCTGCACACTTACAGTTCTTCTCTCTCATCTGCTTTTAAATCTTCACTTGCTACTATATTCACATAAAATGCATGTTTTGTTGATGTGAATGATTCAGATTGCTGTTTTGAACTCATCTCTTGCTGAAATCTTCTCTTGTGGTGATGAAGCTGATGTTGGTGATTAAATTGCTCTGCTGAGTTTCTTTGTGGTTTGTGGAGAGCAGAAATCCATTGGACCAAAACCAAACTAAACCAAACCACAGTTTTACAAGCTGTGTTTAATGGAGATACTTCATCAGGCCAAACATCTGTGCATCATTCTCAGCTTCTCATTTATCTTTTCTTTTTTTCACTCTAGTGGTCAACACCTTCCTTCAACCATTTAAGACAAAAGTGTCTGCTAAATGAATCCAGAATCCAGATTCATGAACATATAGACTGTTGAAAAACCAGCTTCAGTCGTATCTTTGTTAAGATAAAATGTTTGAACAGATTGTGGATATTTTAAAAGCTTGTGCTCTTCTCTCCTTCTCTAATGCTTTAGCAACAGTTTGATCAATAATTGTTATTTCTACAACAGCATCAATACATTCATGAGGAAGATCGGCAATAAACTAAAGGAGATTCTGACACTATTAATATTATATTGTAGGTATAATATTGTCAAAATAAAAAGAAGTGATACACAACAAGATGTTTGTTTATTAATATACAAATGTTCAAGAAAGCAAATGGTTATTGTTGAAATTGCCACATCAGCTCTTAAAGGCCATTTATGACAGAATGTGTTTTTCATATTCAGTCAGAAGAGAGCTAAAGCAACGTCTCTGCATAAACAAATATATAATATTTGCAATTTATATGTTTTATGTTCCATTAATATCAGACATAACTAATTTAGGAAATTATAGATTTAGGAGAAAATGGAAAAATTTAAAAATTTAAAAACAGAGTGTTTTAAAAAACTTAATTTTTAAGGCCTTGTTTTTCCATGTTTGTTCACTTGTGGGCGCTCCAGCTGAGTTAAAATGACTGAATCTCAAGATTTAAAAAAGATAATCATATGTCTATCACTCATAAAACATAATAGGAATTCATTTAACATCCCATGATGATTTATATTTGACCTTTATTCTAAATCATTCACACAGTGCATTCAGGATAACTATTAATGCAACAAAAATCACTTATATTTAATTATAAATTATACGAAATGCACATTAAATCATGTTCATAACAGTAAGAAAGTCATTTTCATTCATAAGAATTAATTTATATTAAAAATCTGGTGTATTTTTTCAATATATTTCAAAATAGTAAATGGCTAAAACCAATGTTGAAATATTTATAGAATTATATGTTTGATAAGTTTACATTTAGCATTCACCCAAATCTTTGCAGAGAGAAACAGAAATCTTTTGTGTCACTTTTGGTTCCTGAATGCTTTAGATTCCTGTGAAGAAAATCACCTTTAAAGTTGTCCAAATGAAGTTCTTAGCACTAATCAAAGCAGGGTGTTTAGGAGACATGTGTTCTCTGTCTCTCTCATCTGACACACACAGTTCAGTTCTCTCATAATGATCTGATGATCTGACTCAGGTGTATCAGATAATGGAGACAGAGCAGGGGTCCCAGGACCAGGATAAGAACTGACTCAATCTGAAGATTAAAAAAGTAAAAACTAAATCATTGTTCAGTATTAAAAGCAAACTATCAAATGCACTGGTCAGTTTCTGCTCTGTTTTTCACACTTCATCTTTTTCACATTTGTTTGCATGCAAAAAAGCAGAAGTAACTGCAGCTTTTTTTACACTTAGTTCTCCTGAGCACTTCAGTTTCTTGAAGGAATGCTTCTCAGCATTTATTTTAGCAGAAGCACATTAAACCACAGCCGTTTACTGTTAAAGTGTCTCCAAGTGTTTGTTTCCCCCTTTCTCATCTTGTCTCAATTGATCACTCTTTTCTTTTTACACAAAAATACATGTTTTGTTAATATAAAAACTGAAATCCTCAGGAAAAAAACATTTTTAGAATGTTTTTAGAGAACGTTATCTTATCTTTTGAGAGAACATTCTGGGAACAAAAATAAAACTAACCGCTAAAAACATTGTTAGAACAATGGTAATGTTCTCAGAACATTTTTAGAACAAAAAAAATCTAGCTGGTGAGTTTCTTCTCTGGTTTTCTCACTCCGTCTTTTTCTCACATGTTCAGACGCATAAACTCAGAAGAATCAGGATCTTTTTGGCTCCTGAGAGCTTCAGTTTCTGAAAGCACTGTTTATCAGCATTTGTTTTAGCAGATACTCATTAAATCACATTGTGTTTAAAGGTTAAAGTGTCTTTATACACTTACAGTTCTTCTCTCTCATCTGTGCTCAATTGATAATTTACTAACAGATTCACACAAAATGCATGTTTTGTTGATGTGTATGATTCAGATTGTTGTACTGAACTGAAATCTTCTCTTGTGGTGATTCAGTGACTGATGAAGCTGATGTCTGTGGTTTAGTCGGTGTGTGGAGTTTGATGATGGTTTGTGGGAAGAGAAAAACACCTGGATCAAACAATGATTATAACATCTGAACACACTAGAGATACTTCATCAGACCAAACATCTCTGGATATATGTATGAAAAATATATTAACCAAGAGCAGAGTGGAAAATAAACTGAAGATGTGACTAATGCTCACACATTTATTTTTGTGACCGTGTGACGGTCTTCAGTTTTTCTTCTCATCTCACAATCATGTTTTGTTTTTTTACTCCAGTGTCAAACATCTTCCTCGAACTGTTGAACAGTATGTTTTCAGAAGAAACACCCGCAGACATGATGAGGTTAATGTCTGTCATCTTTTAAAAGACATTTTTAAAGTTTATTTATTTATTTAAATTGTATTTTATTTGTGCAATAAAAAAGCCTAGTAGTGTCTGTTGTATTTTCTTGTTAAATGAGTGTGCTAAATGAATAACTGTAAGTGTAATGAGTGAAGGCCAGTAGGAAACACGAGGCTCTTCCACTCACCAGCGATCCTGATCAGGAAGGATATGAACAAAAGATGGTAGTAATACAACAAACTGGATGCCAGCTGCAGTAAAAAAAACACAGAAGAAACACACTGTCTGTTCTCCAATGTGGAAAAGACACATAGCTCATGCGAAGCAACTCACCCGAATGACTACTCCTGGTCTCTTTCTTGTGTTTTCTGATCATCACCACCAGCTTCTCTGCAATCCTGCTATCTACTCAGCCCTGACAATATCTGGTAACCACAATATCTCCATCGATCTCCTTGCTCACCTCAGTCACATGAATATCATTTTATTTTTTAAATAGTCGTGATGAGAGATAAAGATCAAACTAAGAGCAGAGTGGAATATAAACTGAAGAAATGACTGAAGTTCACATTTATTTTTGCGTCCGAGAGACTGTGTTCAGTTTTTCTTCTCAGCTTCTCATTTAACACACACTTTTTTCTCACTCCATTGGTAAAAATCTTCCTTGAATGGATTAACAGTGTGTTTTCAGCACATATATATATATGTTTATACTAGGGGTGGCCTATTTAACCAAAATCGTATTACACATGATCATATGTGATATAGGTTGCAAACATTGTTCGTTTCATGAATACATGTAATGAAATGCAGAATCCAGAAGCAATATGAAGTTATTGTTTTATGTCATAAGAAGCAGTGGATGTTATTTCTCAATGGTTATATTTCTCTTTCTGGCTGCTCATGTGAAAGCTACAGTAGATGAATGATGGTACAAATGCATATGATGTGATGTTTGATATTTATATATATATTTAAGGTCAGGAAAGAGGCCTGAAGAATATATTTAAAGAATATATTAAAAGCATGTTTATTTAACAATGTACCTAAACAGGTTAGAGAATATATATGTATATTTATGAAATACAGATGCATATCAGCTTTTTAAGAATTTCTACTTTATAAAATCTAATATGTGGCTGATGAGCTGTTAGTGAAATAAGACTTTATCCAGTTGGTGGCGCTCCAGCAGATTCATCTGTATCTGAAAAATATTGAAATTAACACAAACAAAAATAAGACAATAACTCTTTTTATTATAATTTAATATCAAATTCTTTACCTGGGATAATGTTATAATGTTTGACCTTGTTTTTTATTATCACATTAATGTTCTTAAACTCTCAGAAACTTTAAATATCAAAACTTTTAATGGCTTGGTGAGCAGAAGAAAATTATTTCAAAAACATAAAAAATCTTCCTGTTCAAAAACATTACAGGTAGAGTATTTTTAAATAATTTAAAAATTATCATTTGTCAAAGGAGCTTTAAAGCCTGGATCTTGTGAATTGAGTAAAATGTTTTTTCTCTTTAAATATGTTTAGTTCTGATAAATTTGAATTGTTAAAGTAAAATGTTAATGATGAAAGATTAATATCAGTGTTTGACATAAATGAAAAAATAACTAAACAAATGATATTGTTACTCAGTAGTTTAATTTAGTTTATTGTTCTTTTGGAAATTCTTGTTGTATCTCTTCATCAACAACAAACAACAACTGACAAATACAAACATGCATCAAGATTTAATGAACTTTACTTCATCCTAAAGCTCAAACATCTGTTTTACTGTTAAATGTACATTACTATGTGAAGAAAGTGCAGTATATTCAGCGTAAGTGATCTCACTGTCACCGGTCTGAACTGTAGAAAATATAACAGAAACAACATTCACAATGAACTGATATCTGAGTATTTTTTTATATTATTATACACACATGCAGGAGGTAAAAGTAGACAATACTCACCTTCTTGGTCTGTTTTTCTGTGTTTCCTGCAGATGAAGAAGATCCCGACTGTAGTTACAATCAACAGAAAACCAGCAGCAGCAACAATGACACAAATCAACACTATCAGAGATACAGAGTCTGGAGGATGTGAAGGAGACAGTCATTAGTGTGAGTGAATGTGTTCATAAACACTGAATATTATCACAGACATACCTGAACATGTCTGACAGAGTTCAGTGTTGAGGTGTTGAGTCTGGTTTCTGATGGGATTGTTCACCACACAGCTGTAGAAATCATCCAGACACTCCAGATGTAAAGAAAGACTTCTGCTGAGATCAGACACACTGATGCTGGACAATAAACTGTTTCCTTTGTACCAGGAGAGAGTCACATCACTCACATTCACCACTGAACACAGAAATAAACATGATGATGAGGAGGATGATGATGATGATGATGATGATGAATTTTGTGAAGAGTCTCTGCTGATGACAGGAACAGGCACAGGAGCTGAAAACACGAGAGGATAAATACTATTCAGTAAAATAATATGATGTGATAATTGTCTGTCATTTGATATTTCAAATGTAAATAAAGTTACAGAGAACACAAATTGAGAACAAAGTTATGGGGAAAAAACAAAACAAAAAATATTATATCATCAATTCTGAAAGAGATTATTGTCAAAATATGTTTTAAAAAAGCGGGTAAGTAATTCTGTACTCACCGTAGACAGTGAGATTGAAGATGTTGAGTGGGATCCCTGAGCTTCTTCTGCTGACTGTATATTCTCCAGTGTCTGTGGTTCTGGTGTTTGTGATGATCAGAGATCCAGTCTGATCCAGCTTCAGTCTGTCTCTGAATCTCCCACCAGCACTATCTTCATAAAACCTGCTCGTATTGTCCTTCCCATAGAGTTTAGCTATCATAATGTTGTTAAATTTCCACATGATCTCCTCGTCTCTCTGTATTTCAGTAAGATCAGAGTTTAGACGCACTGATTCTCCCTCCGTCACTGACACGGACTTCACTGAATCAACTCCAAACACACCTGAAGAAAAAACACAGAATTACTCAAAAAATAATTTCTGAAAGTTTTTGTCATTTTGAAACTATTCTCTTCAGTCTTCACAGAAGTATTTAAGTAAGATTAGTCTGATAAAAACTTGTTAATATTTAAGTCAAAATAAACGATGGAATAATAAATAACAGAATTATATTTGTGGCCAACTTTTAATATAAAAAAACTGAAGTCATGCAGATACTCACCAGCCAGACTCCATGAAAACAAATAAATGTAAATGATCATTTCTTCAGCAGTTTGCAAGGCAGCTTCACAACAGACAGGCACGTGCACAGGTAGGGCTCAACCTGTGCAGAGCACATGCCCTTTTTGCCCTTACACTCCGAAGTGCCCTTTTTTTGGTGGTGTATTTTTTTTTTTTTTATCAATGCTATTGGTTACCCTTCACGTCTGTCTGTCTGTTTTACAAATATTTAGCAAATGAAAGTTCTTAAAACGAGCTTGTGTAAATCCTATTCGATCCTCAAGCTGTCAGTAAGCTGATAACTCCGCCCCCTCTATATTCATTAAATCAAAAGTTCCACAGCAGCCGCACAGTAGACAACAGCTGAGCTGAACAAAGTTTTGCGAAGGGTAAATAAATATCTTGTGAATAAGTACTACTAAACACTATGTTTATAAAGGCTCATATTTTATTTATTTGATGTCTGACTGACTGACTGAGACATGTGGGACGTCGCCTGAGAGAGAGGGCTAGCATTTGCCATCTAGTCATAGCCAATGCATAGCCAACACTTAAATAGCCTGTGCATACAGTAGCATTTCATCTTTTATAAAATGCGATTTTGGCCAAATGCATTTTACCACAGGAAAAACTGAGCGCTCCGTCTATATAGCTACAAAAACTAGTTTGTAACCTGTAGATGAAAAATGTAATGTGATGCCGGCAGGCGCCGTCGCCGTTTTAATGACGGACAAAAAATAAATTCACATTTGCACACATTCGCTGGTCAAAAACTATATATTGATAAGTAATACAACAACATATTATTTGTTTTTACCATCGGAAAATCATAACAGGTGCGCCCCCCGCTGTTTCGTACTGGAACTTACACAAAGCGACGAGTGATCCTCGTCACCTAGATAACTATATTTCTAAGAAATTTCTTCTTTGATTTATGATTGCTGATACACTTAATTTATTAACATTTAGGCTAATCATGTTATGGTATACTCTCCGATCGTCCTCACATGTATAAAATGTAGTAGTAACTAAAAAAAATTACAGAAGATCGCTGTGAAATCTTTATATTTTATCATGCAGAATGTAATTCATGATTCATTCCAAGGCTTCATTTATTTGATCCAAAATACAGCAAAAACAGTAATATTGTGTAATATTTTTACAATTTTAAATAACTGTTTTCTATTTGAATATATTTTAAAATGTAATTTATTTTTGTGATCAAAGCTGGATTTTCAGCATCACTCCAATTCAGTACTCTTCAGTGTCACGTGATCCTTCAGAAATGCTTTTCACTGCAACTGTACTTTTCACACTATTTTTATTTATTTTTTCATTGCTGGCTTATTTTAGGGAAAGTGTAGTGAATAAGAGACCTTCAAGAGACCAACATCCCTGGTCCACCACAGTATCAAATTTTTGCCAGGAAGGCGGATACATGTTGGATATGTTATAGTAACGGTATGGCTATAGTTTCTTATAATCTGGAATTGAGTTGGACATAATTACTTAAATTATATTTCAAAAAAGTTTGTCAAAAATACTTGACTCATTGCTCACCTTCCCCTCTTCTCAATGTCATTCATAATCATGTTAACCAAATAATACAAATTAGCTTATAAAACCAAACAGAATAGCTAAAAAAGAGAATATATATAATTGATATAAAAAAGGGAGGGGGTGCCCTTTTTCAGTTTCAGCACATGCCACTCAAAAGGTCTGTGCACGGCCCTGACAACAGAACTGTGATAGTAAAGCTTGAATTGTTCATAAGCCAGTGAAGCTGTCGGTCTGAAGTGAAGTAGTTTAGTGAAGATCTGCAGTGAGTGAAGAAACTCCTCCAGCAGCTCCTCCCTTCACCGACTCAATATGACTTCTCCAGATCACACCGTTTGACCTACAGAACGAGGGAAAGAGAAGGTGAACTCATATTTAAACTTTTTCCATTATTAAAGCAAAAATTAAGCACAAATCTTATTTCCTAAACCTTCCAGTTTCATGAAAACAGTTTTTCATGTAGTTTATGTAGATTTGTATTTACTGTGGTTCTGTTTTTATTCAAGGAGCAAAATCAGACAATGTCTGTCTAAAGTGTAATTAGTGTAAGAAGTTATTAACTTTTTGTTAATCAAACTGTCATGCAATCAAAATCACATTTTAATCGTGGTGAAAATCTGGTGATTTTAACTTTTATAAAGAATATCTCTTTGGGTTTGAGACTTTACAACTTTACAGATCTTCTTTATCCACCAAGAGCTTGTAACACTCCAAAGTGAAAGAAAAACTTGAAATCACATCAAATCACCTTTAAATATTTTTTATTTCTTTTCTTTTTTACTGTAAACTTTTACTATTACATATTTTAGACAAAGCTTTGGTAAGTCATCATTCAAAATTGTTGTACTTTTCTATTTACAGCGTTGTATACGCTATTGTTGATTTTAGAACTACATTTTCTCTTTTATTTAAATATATATATATATATCTGTTGTTGTCCATTCCAGTGCAGCTTTGTTGACTGACTGAGGAAGAGAAAAAAGATAATTTGTGGTCAATGTAAACAACAGATGGCGCTAACATACTGTTTCAGATCATGTGCTTAAAGGGTAACTAAACCCCTGGTCAGAGCCTGACTCCACCCACTAGCAATATTTGAAAAATGCTGAAAAGTGGGCAGAGCACAGCGGAGATAGAGGGGATGAACCGAGGGCGGGCTGAGTGCGTGGGGCGTGAACCTGAGTCCCACAGTGACGGATTGATTGACAGCTGCTGTCAGAGTCTGTAAAATGGAGAGTGACTGTAGTGACGCAAGTAGCTTTGCAACAGAGCAATTGAATTTCCAACGTCTACACGGAAACCTGTCAATCAAGTGAAAGGGGTGGGGCCAGTTTATTGGGTGTGTTTGCATTGGGAAGTGACGTCACTCACAGTCGACGGTATAATAGAGCATCACAGTCCCGCCCGCAGCTGGTGCCGGAAGTAAAAATTCAATGCAATTTCTGCATTGACATTTGGGGTATAAGCCATAAAAACGTAACCATACATGGTAGACTTAAAACCAGCTATGGCTGTACTAAGCGATAGTATATGCTCATATAAAGGATCATGGGGCACTAACCTTGTTTAGAGATAAATGCCTTTTATTCGCGATGTCTTGGCTAAGTACTTCATTACCCACAATCCTGAACAATCCCACAATCCCACAGTGATGCATCTGATTGGTGGAGCTCGTGTAACCGTCTGGTTAAACCCCCCGAAGGTCCGTGAAGACTGAAGATCATTAATAAAAAATAAAATAAAATAAAAACCTGTGTTGCGTTTTTGCACGGTAGACTTATCAGTGCAATCATGATCTCCTTGGCTGCCATGAGAGTTTTGCAGGGAGGTTGGTAACGTTAGTTAGCATTATCGTCCACTTTAGCATGGCTACTGTAGCCTTCATATGGTATGAGTCATATCAAGCATTTTATAATGCCACTGTCAAAACAATATTTAGCCTAGGGATACCTTTTTGTGCATTTACTGAACATTTGTTTAAGGTTGCCACCTTCAATACAGAAAAATAAGGGATGCCTGGGGGGGGTTTATAAATAACAGATGCACTCACTCTCTCTATATCACAACTCAAGTCATATCATATCGTCATAGCTGAATACATAAGCCAACAAAGTTTGACAGTGAGACCAAAAAAAAAATAGGCATTTGGAGGAACTTGTGAGATGTGAACAATATTTTATTAACTTATTAAATTAACAGATCCATAACTTATTAACTTTAAATTAAACAAATGCTTTCATACTCAAAAAAGTCTATTGGAAAAAATCCATGGATCTTTCTTGAACATCATGAACATGATAACATCAGTGGCCCAGAAGTAGTAGTATGCAGTATAGGAGCATGCCTACTTCCTTTTATAAGTGTACTTCTTGTCACTCCGTGCAGCACTGAGAAGCTGTTTGTCTTTCAAACAGATACAGTAAAACTCTGAACAGGACTGCTCAAGGTTGAGAGTGATCAAGAGCTCACTCCTTATGAGCTCCACAGAGCACCTGTTCCTGCTGTCACTCCATTTGTTGGAAATTCTGGAAAAGATCCTTTCCACATAACCAGTGGATGCTGGGATACTTAAGATGTGGCTGATGATGGACAGCATGTTAGCTACTTGAAAGAGAGCCACCCACCTGGCAGCCACGTCTTTGGACTTCCATTCATCATCTGCACCTTCTCTGAGCCCCTTCAGAATGCTATTTGCTGTGGTGCATTCATCATAAAGTTCATCCATGCTGACTTTTTGGATGAGGTTAAGCTTATTAGTGATTATCTCAGTGTCGCTGAAGGAAAGCATGCCATGGTGCAGAGAGAGAGGTTGCAGGGAGAACAGCCAGTTGTCCTCTGAAAAGTCAAACCATTTCTCAATGTATGAGATTGCTGTGTTGAGAAATTCTGTGAAATCTCTCCTTGCCCTGTCTGCATCATGTGGGAGAAGATGCTTGCAGCTTCACTTTTGTTAAGTAGCTATAAAACTGGTCATCTCTTCTCTGTGTGAGTTTTTGCTTGAAGGTAGACATGATGGAATATAACTCAACACAGGTGGTTGAATCATTTTCCAGCTTCTTTACAACATCCTCAAAGAGGGAGAGGATGTTATTGGAGAACAGGAGGTAAACTTCCACATTATCAGCATCTTCCTCAGTTGAGGCTTCACTGAGCTTTAACAAAGCTCTGATCCGTCTGGGACACTCTTCCCCCAGGCTGATGAAATAAGACCTGAGAGCAGTCCAAGATTGCATAAGCCGGGAAATGGCTGGATTGAGGGACAGCCACCTTGTTGTAACATGTCGCAGAATCTCACGGATTTCCAGATCACAGAACTTGCAAAACTCTTTCAGTGATTCTCTTCGTTTGGCAGATGTGGAGAAGTGGCCATAGACCTTCAGCACAACATTTTCCACATCTACAGAGAGCTGGTCAAGAGCATGCTTCACTGTGTTGTGCACAATATGGGCATGGCAGTTCCCTTGCTGCAGATCTTTTTGCTTTTTCTTTAGGTTGGTGAAGACAGAGTTGTGGATTCCATAATTTACATTAGTATTGTCTGCACTATATGCTGCAACTTCTATGTAATCCATAATACCAGCAGCTGACTCATCCGCATTCTCTCCAAAATCAAGCAGTTTGTTGCAGATCCCAGTTTCTGGCCTGAAATACTGTACAGCAAGCGGAAACATCTTCCTGTTCCCTTTATTTGATGCATCCGTATGTATGGAGAATGGGAGGGGTTTACCTGATGTTAAGACATCAACAACATCAGCCACTGCCTTTGGAGCAAGGATATCTTTGGCAATTGCTTCTGCCTTAGTTCTCCCGATGGACATTTTCTTTATGATTTTGGGGTCATGCAGAATCTTTTGGTTAAGCTTGTGTCAACAGTCAGCACTGTTATAGCTGAGGTTGTGTTTAACCATGTGGTACACCTGCGTTAACTCCGCTGCTGTAACCTAGAGGGGAGTAGGATGAGAAACTGCTAATGAACTTTAGTAATTGTATAAGGTGGCATGAACACAGATTTTGGATAAAATATTTGTCATTGTTTGCAGACAGTGACACCATCCAAACAGTGAAACCACATAATAAATAACCGATCTACAAACATTTCTAAATTCATGTAAAACACAATTTTTTTATTATTATTAAAGTTAATCTATTTTATATAGTCTATTGTTCAGTAGCATATTGAAGAATGCAATCATTTAAATTAGTTAAGTTGTTTATTTGCTTCACATAGGCACTAAATTTTAACTAACATTAAGAAAAATTTATAAATACTGTAACAAATGTATTACTCATTGTTAGTTCATACATTAACTAATGTTTAATAAATGAACCTTGTAGTAAAGTTTTACCAACAAATCATACCATAACATGATTCATGAACATTTTTAACATTATTTCTTAACAAATAGGCAGCCTATGAAATCTAATGTAATCAATCAGAAAATTAGCGAGGTGATTAAAAAACTGTCATTACAATATCTGCCTCAGGAGATGATTGAGGTATAAATAACTGTGACGGTGCTTTGATTTCGGTGACCTCTGGCATTGCGGGAATGTTGTTCTCCCGAGGCTGTCACACATCTGATTGTGGCTTCAGTCGAATTCAGTGAGGCGCGGTGGTTTATGGGATGAGTATTTCCAGCGCTCGAAATTAAAATATGTACACAGTCTTGTACCTTTGACTTTTTTTGGATTTTCTCTTAATTTTTTCACTCGAAATGAAATGTTATATGTTTATGAGTTCAGCCGTAGCTGGTTACCCTCACACATGCTCTAAAACTCTTTAGATATGGATTTTTCCGAAAGTCAATGGGAGAAATGAATGGGAAATTTACTTCCGGCACCAGAGCTCTCTCGGGCTGTGGGCGGGACTGTGATGCTCTATTTAGTTTCATTTGTAATGACTGTATCACATTTCCCTGAACTAAGTACATTTCTGCTTATTATGTTTAAATGAAAAATGAAAGGAGGCAGTGGTATTTCATATCCTTTTTCGTTTTATTGTAAATATACAGTGAGTAGTCAAGGCGAGCTGACATGTTATCAAGTACCCTGCTGTTTGCAGAATTACCGGACCTGCGTCCTTGCAGACATCACTGTAATTGAGGTTTCAAATTGTTTAACTGATTCGGGTGGATTCGAACCCCTGCGGACAGTCGGTCAGAACTGTTTAAATATCTTCTAACTTGAAAAAAATCACCCCAGACTTTTGAATCTCATTAAGAAGTTTACTGATGGCAAGTTGTGGTTCTGGAACAGAATACAAAATCATTTTACATGAGTAATTAGTAAAATAACATTTACAAACAATTATGCAATAGCAATCCTTTCAAGTATAAAATTAAATCACAAATTAAAGCAGTTGAAAATGTCTGTGCATTAACTAGAGCAGTCGTTCTATAACAACCACAAGATGACGCCATTACTGCACTAGACGTGACTGAGGCACACATTTAGTGTATTGTAAAGGGCAAGACATTAGTCTCGAAATAACTCGATAAAACATTAACATATCTCACAGTAAATACTTAACATTACTTGCATCAGATATAATGAACATGAAAGCAAGCTTAACGGTGACAAGTCAACTATATATATATATATATATATATATATATATATATATATATATATATATATATATATATATATATTGTCATAAACACATATACAGTCGTGGCCAAAAGTTTTGAGAATTACATAAATATTGGAAATTGGAAAAGTTGCTGCTTAAGTTTTTGTAATAGCAATTTGCATATACTCCAGAATGTTATGAAGAGTGATCAGATGAATTGCATAGTCCTTTGCCATGAAAATGAACTTAATCCCAAAAAAACCTTTCCACTGCATTTTATTGCTGTCATTAAAGGACCTGCTGAGATCATTTCAGTAATCGTCTTGTTAACTCAGGTGAGAATGTTGACGAGCACAAGGCTGGAGATCATTATGTCAGGCTGATTGGGTTAGAATAGCAGACTTGACATGTTAAAAGGAGGGTGATGCTTGAAATCATTGTTCTTCCATTGTTAACCATGGTGACCTGCAAAGAAACGCGTGCAGCCATCATTGCGTTGCATAAACATGGCTTCACAGGCAAGGATATTGCACCTAAATCAACAATTTATAGGATCATCAAGAACTTCAAGGAAAGAGGTTCAATTCTTGTAAAGAAGGCTTCAGGGCATCCAAGAAAGTCCAGCAAGCGCCAGGATCGTCTCCTAAAGAGGATTCAGCTGCGGGATCGGAGCTTGCTCAGGAATGGCAGAAGTCAGGTGTGAGAGCATCTGCACGCACACTGTGAGGCGAAGACTTTTGGAAGATGGCCTGGTGTCAAGAAGGGCAGCAAAGAAGCCACTTCTCTCCAAAATTAAAACTACAGGGACAGATTGATCTTCTGCAGAAAGTATAGTGAATGGACTGATGAGGACTGGGGCAAAGTCATATTCTCCGATGAAGCCCCTTTCCGATTGTTTGGGGCATCTGGAAAAAGGCTTGTCCGGAGAAGAAAAGGTGAGCGCTACCATCAGTCCTGTGTCATGCCAACAGTAAAGCATCCTGACACCATTCATGTGTGGGGTTGCTTCTCATCCAAGGGAGTGGGCTCACTCACAATTCTGCCCAAAATCACAGCCATGAATAAAGAATGGTACCAAAACACCCTCCAACAGCAACTTCTTCCAACAACAGTTTGGTGAAGAACAATGCATTTTCCAGCACGATGGAGCACCGTGCCATAAGGCAAAAGTGATAACTAAGTGGCTCCGGGACCAGAATGTTGAAATTTTGGGTCCATGGCCTGGAAACTCCCCAGATCTTAATCCCATTGAGAACTTGTGGTCAATCCTCAAGAGGCGGGTGGACAAACAAAAACCCACTAATTCTGACAAACTCCAAGAAGTGATTCTGAAAGAATGGGTTGCTATCAGTCAGGATTTGGCCCAGAAGTTGATCGAGAGCATGCCCAGGCGAATTGCAGAGGTCCTGAAAAAGAAGGGCCAACACTGCAAATACTGACTCTTTGCATAAATGTCATGTAATTGTCGATAAAAGCCTTTGAAACATATGAAGTGCTTGTAATTATATTTCAGTACATCACAGAAACAACTGAACCAAAGATCTAAAAGCAGTTTAGCAGCAAACTTTTTGAAAACTAATATTTATGTAATTCTCAAAACTTTTGGCCACACTGAAAAAAGTAATAAGTAAATTTACTTAATTTTTATTTGGCAAGTTTTTGCACAAGCATTTTTCAAGTAAATTTAACACATTTAGAAATTAAGTAAATCTACTTAACTAAGTTAAGTAAAATAATAATAATAATAATAATAATAAGTACATTTTATTGAGTAAAATTTAATTAAATAATATTAAATTAATGCATTTAGCAGACACTTTTATCCAAAGCAACTTACAGTGCATTCAGGCTAACAATTTTCACCTATCATGTGTTCCCGGGGAATCGAACCCCCAACCTTACACTTGCTAATGCAATGTTCTACCACTGAGCTACAGGAACACTTCAAAATCTTGTGAAAAATAAGTGAACATTTCACTTACTTACTTTTTTATTTTGGAAAAGTTTTTACACTAACAAAAAACCCGAAACAGATATTCTAGAAATGTATAAATGTAAAATAATTTTTTTCAAAACAGTTTTATCAAATGAGGGTAAATAAGTCTCTCACTTCTGTCCCTTTAAACCAGTTTACAGCAAAGACAGCACGAAGGACTGGATTCACATGATAAATATTCTGCAATTAAGAAAACAGACAAAAGAAATAGCACTGTAAAACCCGATAAGTAAACTTTACTCAAACCGTTTGAGTAACATTTTTAAACCATGTAAGTTTTAAAACTTTGCATTTAAGTAATTAAGTGATTAACTAAGTGCTGATTGAGAATTAGTGATGAACAGCTGCTGTTAACAAACAGAATCACTGAAGAAAAGAGAAACACAAGAACTACTACAACTGACTTCAGACACAGACTTAGATGAAATCAACTGAAATAAAATACATGAAATCTCTCAAGATCTGATTAAACAACCCACAAACAGCATCACCAGCTCCACTTATTAATAACCAGACTGACTTTATTTCTGTCAGACGTCTACAGAAGATCTTATTGAGAATGAACTAAGGTTTAGATGTTGATTTATTGTTTCATTTGAAGTAACCATGTTAGAGATCAGTGTTTGCTTTAGTTGGGCTCTTGACCCTTGATTTCTGTCTTTGTCTTTTCTCTGGCTGTTATAACCGTGTGTTTCTAAAACTTATTTGTCGTAACTCAAAAGCCCAGAAGAAACGCCATCAGGTGTTAACCTGTACCTAGATGTAGGTTGTTATACTTTATATTGGTGATGATAATCATCAATTATTGATCTGTTTGTTAACAGCACTTAGTTAATCACTTAATTACTTGAATGCAAAGTTTTAAAACTTACATGGTTTAAATCAAGGCAATCTGTTTACTCTAAGGGTTTGAGTTAAGTTTACTTGTCGGGTTTTACAGTGCATAATCATTATCTAACCCAGTGGTTTCCAACCTTTTTCCTTGGGGAAATATATATATTAGTGCTGGGAAAAAATTAATCGCATCCAAAATAAAAGTTTGTGTTTGCATAATATATATGTGTGAACTTTGTGTAATTATTTTGTATATATAAATACACACATATGCCTGTATATATTTAATATTTTTCTTTATTTATATATAAATTATTTATATTTATATATAATATAAATGATGTATAAATGTATACACATGCAAAAAAAATGTAATTAATGCATATGCGTGTATTTATATACAAAATAATTATACACAGTTCACACACATATATTATGCAAACACAAACTTTTATTTTGGATGCAATTAATTTTTTTCCCAGCACTAATATATATATATATATATATATATATATATATATATATATATATATATATATATATATATATATATATATATATATATATATATATATATATATAGGGGTGTAACGGTTCACAAAATTCACGGTTCGGTTCGATACGATACACTTGTGTCACGGTACGGTTCGGTACGTTTTTGATACAGCAAAAAGAAAGATGCCAGAGAAATTTCCTTGATTTCTTTTTTTATATTAAAGCTAAAATAATAAAGTGTTATATTTTTTTACTTTGAGTAATTCTGGAGATATAATTGATTCTTCTCATGAGCATATAAAACAAAACAGCTTCTTGGAAAAAATGAAATTGTAGTAGTTATAAACAAAGGTTTATTTTATTTCAGATTAACATTTGAGGGCAGCAATTGTATTTATAATGTCAAAATAAAACCGACGTAATGTTACTTGAAGGCATTATAGCCTACTATTCCTGCCAAACTTTCATGGTTCGGTTAGTGTTACTACAGTAAATCCATGGTGAATGTTGCAGATCTGGACACTGGATAGTTCAATCACGGCACAATGTTTCTTCCTGGTTTCCACGCGCTGTTTGATCCGTTAATAATGGAGAAATGTGAATGTTTCTCTCTAGATCTCGCAGCGATGTTATTACTTCTGTGGCAAATTCAAATGCTTTCTTTACTGGATCTCTTATTAGCGCTGTGTAGTAACAGCGTCGCATAATCACGATCGGCTCGCGCTGCACTCGTCCAAACTGATAAACGGTCCGTCAACCACACAATAACGAGCAGTTTAGTTCCGTTTGCAGATTTTTATTTTTTCATTTTCATAACAATCTTCAGATTTTTGTCTCTCTCTCTCTCTCTCTCTCTCTCTCTCTGTCTAACGCATAACTTAGCATCAGATTTTTATTTTTTCATTTTTTCATTTTCATAACAATCTTCAGATTTTTGTCTCTCTCTCTCTCTGTCTAACGCATAACTTAGCATCCCATTGTGCTGATACAAGTTGTAATGTTACGTCTGATATTAATCTCAGTTATCTGATTTATCATAGGATATGTCATAGAATTAGCTTCCGTTTATTGGTATACTCTTCACCTCAGGCAGATATTTCTTGCTCCTTTATTAATAACATTGCTTCATAGTATATTTAAATAATAATTACTGATTCATCTAGATTAATAAATGTTATAATACTTTTAGGTCAGGTTACCCAATGAATGTTTACAAATGTAGCTTAATAGTAAAGTGTTATTCTAACATTGATATTAGTGATATTCATAATATTACTGTTACTCTCTCTCTTCAGCTGATTCCTCACAGCGGCAGTAAAAGTCTGCCATTTATTTTACTCAGTGGTGGAATGAATTACATTTACTCGCGTTACTGTAATTGAGTAGCTTTTTTGTGTACTTTTTCAAGTAATTAAAAAAATAATAATTTTACTTTTACTTAAGTATATTTAGTTTGAAGTATTGTACTTCGCTGAATTTTAAAACACATTAATTACGGAGTTAAAAAAAGGCTTCCTGGAAAATACTGCAGTAAATAATGGGCAGGAGGGCAAACTGGAGCTAAAATCACAAGAGAGATACAGACAGCCGTCATGATGCAGACACCGCTGAAAACAAAACCCTGTAGTATTCTGCTGAAGTTGAACTCGAAGGAAATGAACTGAACCCCTGGCCATATTTATGCTCTATTATCCAGTGTAACCTAAGCTGTGTTTACCCAGGGAGACCAAACTAGAGGCTCTCAACATCAACCCTTGGCAAGCATGTACAGGTAAGGTTAATACTTGCATTGTTGTATTGGTGGTTAAAATGAAGCTTTGACAGCTTAGCAAAATGTTTTGCACAAAGTAGCCAAAGAGACAGTAGTGCAGGGTGTGCGATCTGCCATAATAACGTAATTGTTGTTTTAATGATGTGTAATTTGACTTTATTAGTATTTTGCCAAAAACCAAACCAAGCACTCCTACAAAGTGCCGTGAAGTCTAGTAGATCAGACTAGTGTGCGCACGCATTCTTTCACTGCCTGATTTAGTCTGTTAAAATGCATTTAATAAATTATCAAAAAATTGCAGATATAGGGGCAGAAAATGTATATATTTATATAATTTCATATAGTAAATCAGTATCACATGAAGAGTGGGTTTTTTTCTTCCAAAAATCAGCATGATTATATAGTTTTTTCTTCTTCTTTAACAAGTTCAATAAACAAGAAGTTAATTAAGAGACTTGCAGTTTAGACATAATTCTAAACACAGACACCGAAGCACAGTTTTGCGTCTCTGATGAATGACAGTGTTTCGTTCCTGAATGAATCAACTGTTTAAATGATTCGGTTCAATAGCAATGACTCACTTATTAACAGTGACTCACTGACACCTACTGGCCATTTTAATTTCACATTTATTGTATTTTTTTATTATTTTTTTATAATTTCAAATGAGTACTCAACATTTTATGTCTTATATATCAAAACATTTGTATTCCTATCCTGCATTAAACAGTGTGTAAATAATCTAAATGGCGCTTTAGAGGAAGCTTCTTTGCATTGAAAAGATGGATTTTGTTGATACTGATTTAATTTGCCTGGTAACAGCCCAAATGCCTTATTATAAATAAACGATTAATTAAACTAGTTTGAGATATAAAGGCCTATCCCAGGGGTGTCAGACTCAGTTCCTGGAGGACCGTAGCCCTGCAGAGTTTAGTTCTAACCCTGCTCCAGCACATATCATGTAGTTTTCAAATAATCCTAAATGATTAGATTAGCTGGATCAGGTGTGTTTAATGAGGGTTATATCTAAACTGTGCAGGACTGTGGCCCTCCAGGAACTGAGTTTGACACCCTTGGCCTGTCCCATTTTTGCCTCGCTCCCACTGTTAAAATGCAACCAAGTAATTTTTAGTCTGAGTAAATTTTAAATGAGATATTTTAAGATGTAAATTTAAAATGACCAAAGCCCAACTTTATCACCCAGACGATGCTTTTAAATGATACAACACAGAATTATAACAAAATAAAAGGAAATGTAACAATTTGTGTCGATCGTTATTGTATGGCTATTTATACAAGATATATACTATTATTACTTTTATTCTAAAATATATAGATTTAAACATATGCAATTTACTTATGAAGTTATGACCGTATATTCACCATAGACTGTATAAAACAGATATTCACGCAGCATTACACTGAGTTCTGGTGAGGCACTGACTAACGTTACTTCAGAAAACTGAAGGAAGAGTTTGTAGCGTTACCTTCAGAACTTCATCTGAACCGTAGACTGTAAAATAATCATCTGAACTAAGCTTATGTCAGCAATATCAAATGTAATGTTACGCGCTCCAAAAGAACCCTGAAGAATGTGCTCAATCGTTTCCCTTATAACATGCAGAAAAGACACAGTTCGAGTAGTGATGACCTTTTTTCCCCTAATTTTTCATCGATGTCTTTACGCTGTTAGGTTTAGAGCAGTTCCTTTTTTTTAAATTCCCGCCGTTCTGAATCCATACAGTGATCTGTTGCGCTCTCGCGCTCTGTTTTTTACGATCTCTAACGCAGCCCTGGGCTCAAATAATGCATACAAACTGTATTTTTATCGTTCTCTACATAACACTCAAGCTGTTTTAAACCTGAATTAATTTATTTCGGTTAGTCCCAGTCCCTGATCGTCTAACACAGTACACAACCCCACAACGTGTTACAACCCCAGATCACCCAGATTTCTTCTTCTTCTATTACCTGGACAATCACTGCAGACTGATGGTGCTCAGATTGGTCATCCACAAGCGTGATCCCAACAGTCATGTCCTTGATGAATTCCTGCGCAGAGCCTGTGTGCTTTAATAAAAACAAAGGGATGCATTAAACAGTGCCTCACAATCGTTAAGCATTTAGACTCCAATAAATGTACTTACAACTTCGTCCAAGCTCTACAATGTAAATGTCATTTTCATTATGTCTGGACAGCATTTTGATGGAAACAACTCCAAAAGGACTCGCTGCGGTCCATCCACAGGATTATTGAATTCTGCACTGAATCTTCAGTACTTCCAAAATATCATAAACATGAAAAATACAGAAACATGTTAAAACACTGTAAAACAATAAACATAAATATATAAACAAATCTTTACAGAGAAAGTCAAATGTATTGACAAGTTTGATTTAATTACCAAAGACAAACTTTACCATCCAGACGATGCTTTTAAATGACACAACACAGAATTATAACAAAATAAAAGGAAATTCACACATTTGTGTCTATCCTTATTGTATGGCTATTTATACAATATAACGACTCACGTTAGTAATCGTGTTTTTCCCCAATTTTTTCCATGTATGTATAATCTGACAAATGTCTTAATGGATTATAAAAAGCAGCCAGGTAAAAGGTTTTTTTTTTTTTTTTTTTTTAATCCATAAAGTGATCCGTTGCGCTCTCGCGCTCTGTTTGAACGGTCTCTAATGCATCGCAGGGCTTAAATAATACGTACATTTTTATCATTCAGCTCAGTACCGCATTGGAGAATATTTGTTTTAATATTTATAAGGAAAATACTGTGTTACCGCCTGTATTTTGAGGCTTCAGAGTTCCGCGAAACGAAAATACGACTCTTTAAAACATACTTACTCTTCTAAGACAACAAATGTAATTTTACACGTTAAGCCAAAAAATACAAATACTTTACTTACCAAAGTTGTGTTCTGAGAAATTTTCTAAACTTTGTGGAGAAGCTGACCAGGGATGGCTGACGACTGTCTTCTTCTTCTTCTTCTTCTTCTTCTTCTTCTTTGAGTTTTATGGCGGTTGGCAAACCAGCTTTAGGTGCATTTACCGCCACCTACTTCATTAACTAATGCATTAAAACTAATGCACCTAAAGTTTTTTTCACCTAAATTTATTTATTTATATATACACCTTGCACAAGTTCACATGCACTCCCCCCACCATATTTATATATATATATATATATATATATATATGCGTGTGCAAACTTTGGATGCGACTGTGAGGGCACTTAATACAGCCTTTGGAACGGACGGGTACCATATGGCTTAAAATACTTAAAAAGGTGTGCCAATTCTACATTTTTTGTGACAATGCAACAATGACCCGATTAGTCAAGTGACAGTTCTGTCAGCTGTCCTGATCGAAATGTGAGTCTTGTATCGGAGCGTGCAGCAGGTCTCTGTGCAGACAAGATACGCTGATGAGAAGCGCGCTCTGAGAGAGTTTATGGATTCAAAGGCTGGTTTTGAAGGACTTATTTAATCTTAAATATTGTGTGGATTTATTTTATTATTCAAACCTAAAAGCTATGTAGAATACATGCAGGATTTTACCTCTTTATAAACTTGAAAGCTGCGAGAATTATTATAAAACCATTTATTGCTACACACAGTCCCCCCACCGAAATTTAGGACCTGATTAAATATAACTCTATAATACAGAGATTTGTCAAATAAAATTCCACAACTTTTTCAAAACATTTTTAGGCCTGGAAATTGTTGTTTCAAAACACACACACACACACACACACACACACAACAACAACAACCTACAGAGGGGTCAATCATAATTTGAAAAAAGACACAGATTTTAACAAAAAAAGATCTTTGAAATTAAAATTAATAATTATACAAGACAAGACAAGAGTATACCTTTTATGGCCCATATTTTGGCTGCCAGGGTTAGTTCACCTGTGGATCAGGCTCAGGTGTGGCTCAGTTTTGGGCTTTCTGGTTAAAGATAGGTCTAAACATGGTTTATTTAAGGTTGTGTTTTGGTTCCAATGTTACATTTCGATCTGGCCCAATTCAGGGCCAGTTATGGGTAATTAACTCAGCTGAGACTTGGGCCAGTTATGGCCCCTGTGTGGCCCTTGTCTGGAATCCAGTCCACAATAGTACCGTAATTCATTGTGGTATGTGGGCCAAGCAAAAGCTGGGTGTGTGGGCCAGAGAATAATATCTATGTGGGTGAGTAGCACAAATCTCTCTGACAAAGAAGGGGAAGAATATAAAGCAGAGAAATCAAGAAGAGAGAAGAGACAGCTGTGAGAAAATGAACTGGAGCATGAGAGGAAATGAAAACAAAAAAACTAGCAAATGGAAGAGGAGACGTCCTGACATCTACTTGTGTGTCTGTGCTTATTGTGAGTTTTTCAGTAAACCAGCTACTGACAATATGACATAAAAATGATTTCACACATTTTATTTGTAAAAGTAGTTTGACCTCCAAATCTTCTCTTTTATTTTTATTCTAGTTCACAGAAGTGAATGAATCAGTAACTGTAGAGAGATTTGTTTAATTATTCACTGAATTAAACTGTGGCATAATAATAATGATAATAATAATAATAATAATAATAATTGTGTGTCAATTGAAATATGACATTTTAAATTATATTTATTCTATTTAAAGTGTATTAATTTTACAGTGTAAATGTATCATCTAAACAGACTTTTATTGCATTTCAAGAATTCAAGTGCAGCCATGAAAATATTTTTAAATGCACTTTCAGCACACGATGGCAGTAGAAGAAAATAGAAATATGAAATATGATCCCTTTCTTATATTGTACTGTACAAACTGTTCAATAAAATTATTAAAAACAAAAAACACTTTACATTTACAATTAATAAACATTTCTGTTTAAAATAATGCACATTTCTATTTTTTTTTTATTCTACTCTAAACTTTCAAAACATCATGTTCAAACTTAAAAAACCTCCCAATAATTTTAGATTTGAATAAGCAGCACAACCGTATTCAGTGAAGAAGAAGAATAAGGATGAGGAAGAGGGTCATTTTGCCAAAATGCAAACAATACAATAAATCAACATGACTGTCAATCAGAAAAAGAAGTAAAGTGATAATATTAACAAATTTTCCACATATCTGAAACATCAGAGTGAGGAGTGATTTTCATACTCAGCCACAAGAGAGAGATACAGCAGCTTCATCAGAAGAGTGAAAGTGAAAGTTGTAACATATTGTTATACATATACCGTATATGAGGTTATGAGGACATCTAGTGGTCATCTGATATAATGACATCCAGAGTCACATATGCCTGCTTTGTTACTGAAGTCAGTTGAATAAATCCATAAACAAATAAATCTATCCACACACACACACACACACACACACACACACATATTCGTACACACACACACACACACACACACACACACATATTCGTACACACAGTAAGACACACACACACGGGGAGCAGTTGGGGTTTCGGTTCCTTGCTCAAGGGTGTCAAGTCGTGGCATCGAAGACTCCTCTCACTCTCACACTCTCTGTGTGTGATGTTTGACCTTTTGACCTTTAGTCTACATCATTCACACAGTGACATTAAACTGTCAAAAATCAATTATAAATGAAATGTAGTATTAAATTATTCAAAAGAGTAATCCTGCAGAAGTGAGTCATATTGAGTCATCAGGATTAATTTCTCTCTTCAGTCAACACAGATGATCCTGATCCTGAACAAGCTCTCATTATTTCTGTACTGTTCTGTCATTTTTGTCATTTTAAACAGTTGTTATATTTGAACAAGATTTGATTATGTTATATAAAGCAGATCTGAATGCTATTGTTGAGCTGAGCTTACAGTTCTTCTCTCTCATCTGCTTTTAAATCATCACTTGTTACCATAGTCACACAAAATCGTTTTGTTGATGTGAATGATTCAGATTGTTGTACTGAACCCATCTCTTGCTGAAATCTTCTCAGTTTTACAAGCTGCAGTAAAATGGAGATATTTGATCAGTCCAAACATCTGTGCATCATTCTCAGCTTCTCATTTATTTTTTCTTTTATTTTTCTCTAGTGGTCAACACCTTCCTACAACCATTTAAGAGAAAAGTGTCTGCTAAATGAATGCAGAATCCAGATTCATGAGCATATAGACTGTTGTATAGCATTGTACTGCTTTAGCAACAGTTTGATCAATAATTGTTATTTCTACAACAGCATCAATACATTCATGAGGAAGATCAGCAATAAACTAAAGGAGATTCTGACACTATTAATATTATATTGTAGGTATAATATTGTCAAAATAAAAAGAATTGATACACATCAAGATGTTTATTAATATACAAATGTTCAAGAAAGCAAATGGTTATTGCTGAAATTGCCACATCAGCTCTTAAAGGCCATTTATGACAATGTGTTTTTCATATTCAGTCAGAAGAGAGCTAAAGCAATGTCTTCTGCATAAACAAATATATAATATTTGCAATTTATATGGTTTATGTTCCATTAATATCAGACAAAACTAATTTATGAAGTTATAGATTTAGGGGATAATGGAAATATAAGTGTGTTCATAAGAGTGTTTTAAAAAACATTAAGACCTTGTTTTTCCATGTTTGTTCACTTATGGGTGATCCAACGGAGTTAAAATGACTGAATCTCTAGATTAAAAAAGGTGATCAGAACAGTAAGAAAGTCATTTTTATGAATACAAATTAATTTATATAAAAAATAAAAATAAAAATCTGGTGTATTTTTTCTATATATTTCAAAATAGTAAATGCCTAAAACTAATGTTGAAATATTTATAGAATTATATGTTTGATAAGTTTGCATTTAGCATTCACCCAAATTTTTGCAGAGAGAAACAGAAATATCTGCATCTTTTGTGTCACTTTTGGTTCCTGAATGATTCCTGTGAAACTGTTTATCAGCAGGTGTTTTAGCAGAAGAACATTATGACTACTGGAAACAGAAGGAAGACCAGGAGACTCTTGTGTATCTTCAGCAGGACTCTTTACTGAGCGCTGTGTGGTGCTGCAGTCATCCAAAGTCAAGCATACATTGTATTTTACAGTTATCACAGGTCAGTCCTTAAAGGTGTCGACCTTACACAGAGCCCCAGAAGTGATAATTTAACCAAAACATCCCAAAGATAATAGTAGGCTACCCCTAACGGTGAAATCAAACAGACCTCATTTACATCAAAAGCCCTAAATTGCCTTACTTTTTCATACAATGTTATGCCATTGGGAGCACCGGGAGATTTATTGGTGGCCTGGTGACTGATTTGGCTTTTTTTTCATTAATTTATTATTATTAATATTTTATATCTATGCCTTCGCAATTTACCAAAGTGTTCATTTCAGATTTTTTTCACTCAACGATAAGTCATAAATTGGTTAGTCTTAATAATATATAATATGTAATAACATGCAATATTAGGCTGTGCTTGGACATTGGGTCTTTACTGCATCAAAACTGGATCTTGGTTTAAATAACCAAGTTTTACCTTACACCAAACCTTATCATCAGTTCTTCCCATGGTTCATGTGTGATTCAATACTGTATGTAAGTTTATGATGCCAAAAGATTGAGGCATTTTGCATTTAGTAAACAAACAAATTCAAATTGACAAAACAATGTTAGTACAATTAAGACAATAGTAGTATAACATAATAATAATAGTTGGACAGTAGAAAACTGAACACATCAAGTTGCCTTTAATTTTTTAATTCCCAACGATTGATTGATCTGAGTAACAAATAAATCGAATCGAGATAATTTAATTTGAAATATTGGTCCACAACTAACATGTCGGTAAGAAAATAACAGGACATGTTATTCAGTAACGGGGTATTTTATTTATAATGGGAATAACAGTGAAATAATGGTTGCTGATTTTGAGTTACACTTTATTTTAAGGTCCAGTTCTTGTCATTAACTAACTATTGCCATTAACTAACTATTATCAAACTAATTACTGCTTATTAATTGGTATGAAGGTTGGCCTAGTTGTTGCGTTTAGGTATTGGCTAGGATTAAGGATATAGAATACAATTATTCAGAATATGTAGGCTACTTAATAAGTAATAATAAACAGCCAATATGCAAGTATATGTATGCTCATAAGCAACTAGTTAATAACAAGAATTGGTCCCTATACTAAAGAGTTGCCCAGATTTTTAACAGAACCCTATTACTTTACTAAAACTTCAAAAATACACGTTAATAACTTACCAACCAGACACCACAAGCACAAACAAAACACAGAAAAAGCATGAACCACATCCCTTGACTGTTTGCCAACCCGTCTATTTTAATTCCACCCTGCAAATCTAAAAAAAAAACACGCTCTATGTCATATGTTACTGTAAAACATCAACAAAAAGCATCTAAGTAAAGAAACGACAAATATTACAGAATAAAACATTTTCAATTCATATATTGTTTGCAAATACTTTCATTTCGCCAGAATACATAAATACTTTGAATGGACTTCAGATGAGGAAGTGGCTCCTTTTCCCAGAGTGCAGTTACAACATCTACCAGCAGGGGACCATTTGTGACCCTTCACCACAAAACCAGTCATAACGAAGATACAACTATCTGAAAATCTAGAATAAAAAAATCTAAAAAATCTAAATATTGAGAAAATCACCTTTAAAGTTGTCCAAATGAAGTTCTTAGCACTAATCAAAGCAGGGTGTTTAGGAGACACGTGTTCTCTGTCTCTCTCATCTGACTCAGTTCAGTTCATGGATCTCTCTCATAATGATCTGATGATCTGACTCAGGTGTATCAAATAATGGAGACAGAGCAGGGGTCCCAGGACCAGGATAAGAACTGACTCAGTCTGAAGATTAAAAAAGTAAAAACTAAATCATTGTTCAGTATTAAAAGCAACTATCACTGGTCAGTTTCTGGTCAGTCTGGTCAGTTTCTGCTCTGTTTTTCACACTTTATCTTTTTCACATTTGTTTGCATGCAAAAAAGCAGAAGTAACTGCAGCTTTTTTTACACTTAGTTCTCCTGAGCACTTCAGTTTCTTGAAGGACTGCTTCTCAGCATTTATTTCAGCAGAAGCACATTAAACCACAGCCGTTTACTGTTAAAGTGTCTCCAAGTGTTTTTTTCCACCTTTCTCATCTTGTCTCAATTGATCACTCATTTCTTTTTGCACAAAAATAGATGTTTTGTTAATATAAAAACTGAAATCCTCAGGAAAAAAGTCTCAGACTGTTGTTCTGAACTCATCTGTGGTTGTTTTGCTGAAAAGTTTTCTTGTGGTGAGTCAGTTGACTGATGCAGTTTGCACAAAAACTATAAACTGAAAATTTAATGGTGACCCATACTCTGAAATAGTGGTCTGCATTTAACCCATCCACAGTGCACACACACAACTAGAGCAGTGGGTAGCCATTTTTTTGGCTGTGGCACCTTGGGAGCAGTTGGGGGTTCAGTTGCTGTACATTTTCAATCCCCCCCCCCCACAGTCCCTGCTGGTACGAGACTCAAACCCACAACCCTTGAGCAACATTAAGCCACAACTTTCTAAAGACTGAACACATAATAGGCCTACACGTGTGCATGATGTCACCATTTGAACAAATTCACATTAGTGTCGTTTACACAGAGATGACATCAGTATAATTTTCAAACACTTGCAATATGAAACCAGTTTTTAAAAGTTGATGCTTTCAGGTCCTCAAAACACTGTTGTTGTGTAAATGAATGAGCAATCGCTTAAAATGACCCCTGAGTTGAGTGTAGTTTCTGGGGACTGATCTGAAACAAAGTCATTTCACTCAGCATCCATCTGAAACATCTCTCGGTCATCAAGTGCATCTCTTTGAATGGACAATCATCAAATTCTCCAAAGCTGTTCACCAAGTTTAGGATTAAAAAATAGGCTACCACTTTTAATGCTCCGATGCAAAGTAAACCACAATTTCTTTTGAATAATATAACACATAATTCATATAATATAAATAATACTGCACACCTTTTAAATGTATTAAATCTAAAATATGGTTTAATACCATGTAGCTTAGAGAAAATATAAGCACAGGCTCAGGCACAGGCTTGACATTTATCCTGATTGAATTCATTCTAAGAAATACACATAACTTCATAAGTATACCAAACTTTCATCTGTGAATATTACATAATATATTAAATATTTTAAATATTTTAGCTAGTGTTTTACTTTCATTTTCCGTGACTGAAGCCGTCAGATGTAACACTTCAGGAGGCAAAACTGACATCTATTTGTGAAAATGTGCTTTGATAACTTGTGCTTTAGAGAGCAGAGCAGAGCTCCTTATGCATTAAAATCACTCTCTTGTATTCTGGTGTCATACAGTGATCGGTGAGCAGCGACGCTTCAAGTTGAATAAATGAACAAACACCTAACATGTACTACGTGTATTTGCATTGCTTTGATCGTTCTCTGTAGATCTCACCAAACTACTTTGGATGTTTTAGGCAATATAGAAATCCTGGCAAGGATGCGTCCTTGGAAAATGCAACAAACTGGATGCCAGCTGCTGTAAAACACAGAAGAAGATGAAACACACTGTCTGTTCTCCAATGTGGAAAAGACTCATAGCTCATGCGAAGCAACTCACCCGAATGACTACTAATAATAATAATTTAATAATAATTATAATAATTCTTTACATTTATATAGCGCTTTTCTAGACACTCAAAGCGCTTTACATAGACAGGGGGTATCTCCTCATCCACCACCAGTGTGCAGCATCCACCTGGATGATGCGACGGCAGCCATAGTGCGCCAGAACGCCCACCACACACCAGCTTACTGATGGAGAGGAGACAGAGTGATGAAGCCAATCAGTAGACATGGGGATTGTTAGGAGGCCATGATGGTCAGAGGCCAATGGGCGAATTTAGCCAGGATGCCGAGGTCACACCTCTACTCTTTCCGAAAGACATCCTGGGATTTTTAATGACCACAGAGAGTCAGGACCTCGGTTTAACGTCTCATCCACTACTCCTGGTCTCTTTCTTGTGTTTTCTGATCATCACCACCAGCTTCTCTGCAATTCTGCTATCTACTCAGCCCTGACAATATCTGGTAACCACAATATCTCCATCGATCTCCTTGCTCACCTCCGTTACTTCTCTGCCTTGACATTTATCCATATCTGTACAATAAACCCGTCTGTTTGATCACTAACCCGTCTGTGTCTGGAGTCTATCTGTGATAAGGATATTGTGTTTTGGGATGCAGTATATTTGATCAATCGTGAGGTGAATGCACAAGTAATATTCAGTCTTCAAGACTACAGCTGACATTAGTCTATGTCACGTTGGAAAAAAACAATATAAAATAATATCAGTATAAATGTAAAACCAAATCAGCGAGTAACAGAAGGCCATATCTGAGTGACAGCAGAACAGAAGCATGTTGTGTTGGGTCTGTGTTTCCAAACCTAAAGATCTTCTGTCCCAGATCACAATAAGGTTGAAGAATAAATATTGGTTCATTTGAATGTAACTTGCTATATATATATATATATATATTAAGGTCAGGAAAGAGGCCTGAAGAATATATTTAAAGAATATATTAAAGCATGTTTATTTAACAATGTACCTAAACAGGTTAAAGAATATATATGTATATTTATGAAATACAGATGCATATCAGCTTTTTAAAGGTCCCGTTATTCGCGCCTTTTTGAAGCTTTGATTGTGTTTACAGTGGTCAATATAACGTGTTATGTTTCGCGTGTAAATTTTTTTTCACACAATTCACCTATCTGTATACCACTGTTTTCACTGTCATAAAAACGGGCTGATGACTTCCTTGTTCAATAAAGTCCCTCCTTCAGAAATACGTAACGAGTTCTGATTGGGCCAGCGGTTCCTGTGCTGTGAGCAGCTGAGAGCAGGCTGCCCTCCTGGTAACGTGATTGTGCTAGAACGCACGTGCTGGAGATGTATATAATCACAGGAGCGTTTTTACTGACAAGATGCGCATGAAAATCGCATTCGTTTTTTTGCAAAGCACTAACATCTATTTAACAAAGCTAAACAGTGTTGCCCTTTGTGTAATAAGTTACAGAAACTGTTAAACGCACCAACTTAAATAATAAAATACACTTACCAGTTGTGGTCCATAAACAACGCCTTCTCCAGACAAAGAGGGAACTGCTCCATCTGAATCACAGCGAATCAGGCATTAAACTGATTGAGATTGAGGAAGTTGTCCTCAGCAAAATATGCTGCACATAGCTTTATATGTGGATTATTATTTTCGGGAACCGAGTTAAACAAAAAATTGTAACCATTAATCTCCAAGTACAGCGTCCCTGGGAAGCCCAAACAAAGATGACTGGACTCCGAGATGAAAATAACAGCATTTCGACGACATGGCGACAAATACAAACGCAGCCCTTCCTCTTCTCCGTCGGAGCGCAACAAGGCCACGCCCACTTTTTGTGAATTCATGTGGGCGGAGGTTAGTCAAAAAACTGTTTTAGTGACGTTATTACTGCAGGAACTAGAGGGCTGTAGTCCAAACAGGTCGTTTTTTGTAGGTGAATTCTGTTAAATAAAACATCTCGCTTGGCATTGAACTTTGAGCTTTAGAATTTTACAGATATTATTTATACTCTAACAACAACATTACACACTAACTAAAGTTTAAAACATGGGATCATGAAGAACGGGACCTTTAAGAATTTCTACTTTATAAAATCTAATATGTGGCTGAGGAGCTGTTAGTGAAATAAGACTTTATCCAGTAGGTGGCGCTCCAGCAGATTCATCTGTATCTGACTGTGGCAGAGACACACTCCTGAGAAAAATATTGAAATTAACACAAACAAAAATAATACAATAACTCTTTTTATTATAATTTAATATCAAATTATTTACCTGGGATAATGTTATAATGTTTGACCTTGTTTTTATTATCACATTAATGTTCATAAACTCACAGAAACTTTAAATATCAAAACTTTTAATGGCTTGGTGAGCAGAAGAAAATCTTCCTGTTCAAAAACATTACTGGCAGAGTATTTTAAAATAATTTTAAAATGATAATTTGTCAAAGCCTGGATCTTGTGAATTAAGTAAAATGTTTTTTCTCTTTAAATATGTTTAGTTCTGATAAATTTGAATTGTTAAAGTAAAATGTTAATGATGTAAGATTAATATCAGTGTCTGACATAAATGAGAAATTAACTAAAAACAATGATATTGTTACTCAGTAGTTTAGTTTAGTTTATTGTTCTTTTGGAAATTATTTTGTATCTGTGACAACTATTCATCAACAACAAACAACAACTGACAAATACAAACATGCATCAAGATTTAATTAACTTCACTTCATCCTATAGCTCAAACATTTGTTTTACTGTTAAATGTACATTACTATGTGAAGAAAGTGCAGTATATTCAGCGTAAGTGATCTCACTGTCATGGGTCTGAACTGTAAGAAAATATAACAGAAACAAAATTATCAATGAACTGATATCGGAGTATTGTTTTATATTATTATACACACATGCAGGAGGTAAAAGCAGGCAATACTCACATTATTTGTCTGTTCTTCTGTGTTTCCTGCAGATGAAGAAGATCCCGACAGCAGCTACAATCAACAGAAAACCAGCAGCAGCAACAATGACACAGATCAGCCCTATCAGAGATACAGAGTCTGGAGGAGAGTGTGCTGTGATGATAAAGAGACAGACATTAGTGTGAGTGAATGTGTTCATAAACACTGAATATTATCACAGACATACCTGAACATGTCTGACAGAGTTCAGTGTTGAGGTGTTGAGTCTGGTTTCTGATGGGATTGTTCACCACACAGCTGTAGAAATCATCCAGACACTCCAGATGTAAAGAAAGACTTCTGCTGAGATCAGACACACTGATGCTGGAGAATAAACTGTTTCCTTTGTACCAGGAGAGAGTCACATGACCCACATTCACCACTGAACACAGGAATGAACATGATGATGATGATGAGGATGATGATGAGGAGGATTATGAATTTTGAGAAGAGTCTCTGGTGATGACAGGAACAGGCACAGGAGCTGAAAACATGAGGATAAATGCAACTCAGTATAATACAATTATGTGATAATTGTCTGTCTTTGATATTTAAAAATGTAAATAAAGTTGCAGAGAACATAAGTTGAGAACAAAGGTATGAGAAAAAAACTATAAAAGTATTATATCATCAAATAGACATGAATATAAATCTGTCATCACAGGATTGTCTATCATTTGATGATATTCTTAATAATTCTGAAAGAGATTATTGTCAAAAGATGTGTATGAAGTAATTCTCTACTCACCGTAGACAGTAAGATTGAAGATGTTGAGTGGGATCTTTGAGTTTTTTCCGGTGACTTTATATTCTCCAGAGTCTGTGATTCTGGTGTTTGTGATGATCAGAGATCCAGTCTGATCCAGCTTCAGTCTGTCTCTGAATCTCCCATCAGCACTACCTTCATAAAACCTGCTCTTACTGTCCTTCCTGTAGGTTTTAGCTATCATAATGTTGTTAAATTTCCAAATTATCTCATCGTCTCTCTGTATTTCAGTAAGATTTAGGCTTACTGATTCTCCCTCCGTCACTGACACGGACTTCACTGAATCAACTCCAAACACACCTGAAGAAAAAACAAACAGAATTACTCAAAAATAATTTCTGAAAGTTTTTTGTCATTGTGAAACTATTGTCTTCATTCTTCTCAGAAGTATTTAAGTAAGATTAGTCTGATAAAACTTGTTAATATTTAAGTCAAAATAAACGATGGAATAATAAATAACAGAATTATATTTGTGGCCAACTTTTAATATAAAAAAACTGAAGTCATGCAGATACTCACCAGCCAGACTCCATGAAAACAAATAAATGTAAATGATCATTTCTTCAGCAGTTTGCAAGGCAGCTTCACAACAGAACTGTGATAGTAAACCTTGAATTGTTCATAAAGCCAGTGAAGCTGTCGGTCTGAAGTGAAGTAGTTTAGTGAAGATCTGCAGTGAGTGAAGAAACTCCTCCAGCAGCTCCTCCCTTCACCGACTCAATATGACTTCTCCAGATCACACCGTTTCACCTACAGAACGAGGGAAAGAGAAGGTGAACTCATATTTAAACCTTTTCCATTATTAAAGCAAAAATTAAGCACAAATCTTATTTCCTAAACCTTCCAGTTTCATGAAAACAGTTTTTCATGTAGTTTATGTAGATTAGTATTTACTGTGGTTCTGTTTTTATTCAAGGAGCAAAATCAGACAATGTCTGTCTAAAGTGTAATTCGTGTAAGAAGTTACTAACTTTTTGTTAATCAAACTGTCATGCAATCAAAATCAAATTTTTAATCGTGCTGAAAATCTGGTGATTTTAACTTTTATAAAGAATATCTCTTTGGATGTGAGACTTTGCAACTTTACAGATCTTCTTTATTCACCAAGAGCTTGTAACACTCCAAAGAGAAAGAAAAACTTGAAATCACATCATATCACCTTAAAATATTTTTTCTTTATGATGTGCTGGTTTTTCTGTAAACTTTTACTATTACATATTTTAGACAAAGCTTTGGTAAGTCATCATTCAAAATTGTTGAACTTTTCTATTTACAGTGTTGTATACGCTATTGTTGATTTTAGAACTACATTTTCTCTTTTATTAAAAATAAAAAATAATATATATATATATATATATATATATTCAAGTTCAAGTTCAAGTTCAAGTCTGCTTTATTGTCAATTTCCACATGTACAGTACATACATACAGAGAATCGAAATTGCGTTACTCTCAGACCCCGGTGCATACAGTTAACATTAACATTAAAGCCTAAAAAAATAACTAGATCAAATATAAAATTTAGATACAACTATACAATAAGGGAATGATATAAAAAAAGACATATAATAAAATTAAAAATAAAGTTAAATAAAGCAGCGCAAGGCAAATGACAGATATAGTGCAAATCAATGAAGTGAACAACAGTGCAGTTAAAAGATTTTTTTAGTGCAAAAAAATCACTTATGAAAAAAATATATTATTAAGTCTGATTAAAGTGACAAGTGACAAGTGACCAAGAGCAGTTATTTTATTTAACTGACTGATGAGGTAGTGGAATGACGTCAGTTCCATGCCGAATGAGGTAGTGAACAGACCAATGCTGCACAAGTGACTAGTGCATGCCATCATATAATAATCAGTGTGTGTGAAAGGGGGGGGGGGGGGGGTTCATAGTTCAGTGGTGCCTGGGGAAGAAGAGGGGAGGGGGGGCAGGTTTGGGAGGGAGTTCAGCTTCCTGACAGCCTGGTGGATGAAGCTGTCCTTCAGTCTGCTGGTCCTGACCTGGAGACTCCGCAGTCTCCTCCCTGATGGTAGCAGGCTGAAAAAGCTGTGTGATGGGTGAGTGGGATCACCTGTCATGCAGAGGGCTTTGCGGGTGAGACGTGTTCCATAAATGAGGGGAGAGAGACACCAATGATCTTCTCAGCTGCTCTCACTATGTGTTGCAGAGTCTTTCGGCAGGACGCGTTGCAGGCCCCATACCACACAGTGATGCAGGTCGACAGAATGCTCTCGATGGTGCCTCTGTAGAAGGTGTACATGATCGGGGGTGGGGCTCTGGCTCTCCTCAGTTTGCGGAGGAAGTAGAGACGCTGTTGTGGTTTCTTGGCCAGTGCTGTGGTGTTTTCAGTCCAGGAGAGGTCCTCTGTGATGTGCACACCCAGGAACTTGGTGCTGCTCACTCTCTCCACAGTTGCACAGTTGATGGTCAGTGGAACGTGCTGAGTGTGTGCTCTCCTGAAGTCTACAACAATCTCCTTTGTCTTCTCCACGTTCAGAGACAGATTGTTGTCACTGCACCACTTGGCCAGGCGGCTCACCTCACTCCTGTGGTTTGTCTCATCTTTGTTGCTAATGAGACCCACCACAGTTGTGTCATCTGCAAACTTAATAAAGAGGTTGGAGCTGTGTGACGGTGTGCAGTCATGAGTCAGCAGAGTGAAGAGGAGGGGGTTCAGCACACATCCTTGGGGGGCCCCAGTGTTCAGTGTGATGATGCTGGAGGTGTTGCTGCCGACCTGTACTGCCTGAAGTCTTCCAGTCAGAAAGTCCAACAGCCAGTTGCACAGCGCAGTGTTGAGCCCCAGCTGAATCAGTTTGTAGATGAGCTGTTGAGGGATGATCGTGTTGAATGCTGAACTGAAGTCTATGAACAGCATTCTGACATATGAGTCCTTTTTGTCCAGATGGGTGAGTGCTGAGTGGACGGCAGTGGCAATGGCATCATCGGTCGACTGGTTGGACCGATATGCAAACTGGAAGGGGTCCAGGGAGGGGGGGGGCAGACTTGATGTGGTGCATAACTAGCCGTTCGAAGCACTTCATGAGGATGGGGGTAAGTGCAACAGGACAGTAGTCATTGAAGCAGGATGGAGATGGCTTCTTCGGGACTGGGATGATGGTGGTAGTTTTGAAACGTGGGAACAACAGCCTGACTCAGTGATATGTTAAAAATGTCTGTGAAGACATCAGTGAGTTCTGCTGCACAGACTTTCAGTACACGCCCAGGGATGTTGTCAGGACCCGGAGCTTTGCGTACATTGATCCTGCTGAAGGATCTCCTCACGCTGTCTGGGGTCAGCGTCATCACCTGGTCGCCGGGAGGAGGTGGAGTCTTCTGTGCAGTGGTGCTGTTTTGTTGCTCAAAGCGAGCGAAGAAGGTGTTCAGCTCGTTCAGCAGAGTGATGTTGTTTTCACAGGTCCATGGTGGGGGCTTGTAGTCTGTAATGGTCTGTATCCCCTGCCACAGGTTCCTAGTGTCTCTGCTGTCGCTGAATTGATGAGCTATCCTCCTGGAGTGCTGTCTCTTAGCCTCTCTGATGCCACGGGACAGGTTGGCCCTAGCTGTTCTCAGGCCCACCTCATCTCCAGCTCTGAAGGCAGCGTTCCGTGTCTTCAGAAATCTGTGACCTGCCTTGTCATCCATGGCTTCTGGTTGGCCCGGACAGTGATTGTTTTTGTGACTGTTACATCATCAATACACTTGTTGATGTAGGCAATGACAGTCTCTGAGTACTCCTGGAGGTCAGTGGTGTTATTGCATGTGGCAGCCTGTTTAAACATGTCCCAGTCAATTGTGTTGAAGCAGTCCTGAAGAATCTCTGATGATCCTTCTGGCCACACTTTAATCTGTTTGTAAACTGGTTTGGCGACTTTAATGAGTGGTTTGTATGCAGGCATTAGCATAACAGTGATGTGGTCTGAAGCTCCGAGGTGGGGGAGGGGGAGGGTTTTTTTAAGCTCCTCTCTGTGTGGTGTAAACAATGTCCAAAATGTTATTACGTCGTGTTGGAAAGTTGATGTGCTGGTGTATTTTTGGAAACACACTCTTAAGGTCAGCATGGTTGAAATCCCCAGCTATGATGAGAAAAGCATCGGGGTGTGCTGTCTGCTGCTCACTGATGTGCTGGTACAGTTCATTTAGTGCGTCGTTCCTGTTGCAGCTGTTGTTCGGGGGAATGTAAACTGAAATGAGCAGTATAGCAGTATATTCCCTCGGCAGATAGAATGGCCGGCACTTAATAATCATAAACTCCACCAGGGGTGAGCAGTATATATATTTCTGTTGTTGTCCATTCCAGTGCAGCTTTGTTGACTGACTGAGGAAGAGAAAAAAGGCAATTTGTGGTCTATGTAAACAGCAGATGGCGCAAATACACTATTAGAGTTTCAGATCATGCTAAAATGGAAAGTGACTGTAGTGACGCAAGTAGCTTTGCAACAGAGCGTTCATTTGAAGTAGAGGACATTTCTCCCCCACCTTCACCTGAAGTGGAGGATGTTGAGGGGTCTGTGGGCTGAGCCTTATCAATTCGAGCCGCTGGCTCAAACTGTGGTCTTAACTCCCGCACCACGTCGCTTTTCAGCGCGAGCTATGTGGAGAAGCCCATTTCCACCTCCATTGCATTGGAGAAGCAGTCCCGTATGGAATGATACTTTATTCAAAAGGAATTGCAAATTGAATGTTCAATGGCCTTTTCAATTTGTGGACGCATAAAATGTGACATAATCCAAACGCAAATGCAAATCACGCATTACGTTTGCATTTTCATTTTAAGCGAACGCACAGTGTCTGCCAAATTTAAAATGGAAATGCAAAGTCCGTTTGCAACGGTGTTTCCAATATCTTACGAGCTATGAGCCTGTCATATTTAAATAGCAATATTAATTACCACATTTGCCTTTTCACTCTCTCTGCACTGTGCATGTAAACTGCCAAAACTCAAATGGAATCGCAATTCCTTTTGCATTTGAATTTCCAACGTCTACACGGAAACCTGTCAATCAAGTGACAGGGGTGGGGCCATTTTATTGGGCGTGTTTGCATGGGGAAGTGACGTTACTCACAGTCGACGGTATCATTTAGTTTAATTAGTAAAGACTGTATATATGCCTACACATTTCCCTGAACTAAGTACATTTCTGCTGCTATTATTATGTTTAAATGAAAAATGAAAGGAGGCAGTGGTATTTCATATCCTTTTTCGTTTTATTGTAAATAGACAGTGAGTAGTCAAGGCGAGCTGAGTACCCTGCTGTTTGCAGAATTACCGGTGTAGCAGTCGATTCTGTTCCCCTCGGAATGTCTGTTTCCCCTGTTTGCCAGGTCCTTGTAATAAACCCAACTAAATAGTTAATCAAACATTCTCCCAAAGTAGCCTAAATTCTGCGGATTTGGCAACACTCCCGCATGCAAATACACTAAACACACCTGGATGGAAGGAAAGCAAAAAGGGACAAATTTCTTGCTACACTGCAACATAGTCAAATGATTCTCACACTCCCGTTTATGTTCTATTTTTTTTTTTTTTATTCTTCATCTTGCAGTTGTTCCGTTATTTTTGTCTTATGTTTTTACATTTCAAGTTGAAAAACCTCTTGTCTTAAATTTATTTTCAAGTTTAGGATTTAGGACGGTCCCAGCCGGCACATGACCGACCTTCAACGTTGAAATAAGGTCAGTTGTGGTTTCAACGTTGAAACAACGTTGATTCAACGTTTAAAGCTGAATGGTTGAAAAACTTCCAGCACATGACCAACTTTCAATGTTGAAATATGATTGAAATAAGGTCAGTTGTGGTTTTAACGTTGAAACAACGTTGATTCAACGTTTAAAGCTGAAGGGTTGAAAAACTTCCAGCACATGACCAACTTTCAATGTTGAAAGATGGTTGACATAAGGTCAGTTGTGGTTTTAACGTTGAAAAAACGTTGAATCAACGTTTAAAGATGAACGGTTGAAAAACTTCCCGCACATGACCCACTTTCAACATTGAAAATTGGTTGAAATAAGGTCAGTTGTTTTAATGAAACAACATTAAAAATGTTTAATGCTAAATGGTTGAAAAAGGTTAATAAGCTTTTAAATTATTTATATTAAATTATTTAAATTAATTAAATTATTATTTTAATAGCATTTTAAAATATTTTAAGTAAGTAAAATGCATTCATAGAGCACCTTTCACAGACAAGAAGTCACAAAGTGCTTTACAATCTGTTAATAAAAAGGATCAAACATACATACAATAAATCTACCATAACACAACACACAGAAACACTCTTCACAAACATGAAATGACAAGTAAACCACTGCTGTTAAATAAAAGCGAGTCCAAAAATATGCGTCTTCAGGTGTTTTTTAAAAGAATTGACAGAACCCATAGTTCTCAGTGCTTATGGAAGTGAGTTTCAAAGCCTCGGTGCCACAGTACAAAAAGCACGATCACCTTTAGTCTTAAAGCCAACGAGCACTAATTGCGGTCAATGACAGCAAGAATCCCTTCTACATCTGGCAACACGCAGTCTTCCGATGACAGCGGCTCAGATGTGGAGTTAACTGCACCACGCAGCAACAGCTAAATTCCGCCTACAATGGATGCGACAAAGCAAGTGTTAAAATCATTTTAATATGTTTTAATATTCACTGCTACGCAGACAGTCACTGAAAATAATGGGATAGTATTTTGTCGTACTGCTTCCGTCCAACCATTCGCATAGTTATCTATTGTGGTAATTTGCAGGCCGTGTCAAAATGTAGTTGGTTTAGAAAAGATAGATAAGTGTTTTGACTCGTGTACGATAATTTTCTTCCAAATACGATAATTTTGAAATTCTGGTACGATACTTGGACATTTCCAATCTGGCAACACTGGCCCTCTTCCCTTCCCTCCTCGCCCTCTCTACTGTCGGCCACAGAAGAGTCCTTGCATCCTTATCTTTCTGCGAGAGATCCACGAAGACCTTAATCTTCTTCTCCCTGAGCAAGTTGGATGTTTTGGCGTCTTTCCAAACTGTGTCCCGCTGGGAACGCGATGAGAAAAGGACAATTATGCAACGGGAGGACTTTTCTGCAGCAGAGCGAGGCCCCAGTCGATGAGCGATGTCAATTCCGAAGTGCAGATCAGCAGCGATGCTTGGGGAAACCTGGCTAAAGAGGTCGATGATTATCCGCTTCACGTTCTCTCCTGAATTCTCCGGAATACCAGCGACACGCAGATTCCATCTTCTCTTGTAAGCATCCAAATCGTTACACCTATCACGAAGTTCAACGTTTTCTTTCTCCAGTTTTCCGATTTTCTTTTGCATCTCGTCAGATTTTTCATTCAAACACTTCACCTCCCAGACAGCAACATAGTGTTGGCCCAGAACCGGCCCACATCTGGCCTGTGTGAAATCCATGCGGGCCAGATGTGGGCCGGATCTGGGCCAAAATTTGCTTGCTGTCTGGGTTCACCGTGGAATTCGAGAGAACTGATTATCTGTTTAATAGAGTTCGAATTCTCAATCACCGTCTTTTCAACTCCTTGAATTCGGCGCAAAGTTGCTTCGTGCATGGCCTCCATTCTCTGCATAAATCTCATTAGCATAGTATCACTCACCACTGGACTATCAGAGCTCGGTTTGCTTTTTTTGGCAGGATTGGGTTCAGGTGTATCTGGTAAAGGCATGAAAACATTCAGACTGTCCAGCAACTGTCTCCATATCAATGCTTAGAGTTCTCCTAGCATAACTATGCATAGCAAGATGAGTTTCTTCTTTCTCTTCCATATTCTCAAGTCATTGCATCAATTGTAGCAAAGCACGTGCTAGCACTTCGATAGCTATAGCTTGGAGAGAAAAGGTGCGTCTGAAAAGCTTAACAAAAATATTTACAAAGAAAAAAGTCTATTAAAGTGTGGCTATTCGAAATTATTTCTGAACATGACCAGTTTAAAAGTAAAACCAGGATTTGAGCAAAAGTTTTTAAGAGCTACTGCAAAACCCCCTTGTCACGACGCCATCTTGGCCCCGACCACCCTTGCAGACAGAGGTTTCAAATTGTTTAACTGATTCGGGTGGATTCGAACCCCTGCAGACAGTCGGTCAGAACTGTTTAAATATCTTCTAACTTGAAGAAATCACCCCAGACTTTTGAATCTCATTAAGAATTTTATTGATGGCAAGTTGTGGTTCTGGAACAGAATACAAAATAATTTTAATTATTTAAATGTAATTAGTAAAATAACATTTACAAACAATTATGCAATAGCAATCCTTTCAAGTATAAAATTAAATCACAAATTAAAGCAGTTGAAAATGTCTGTGCATTAACTAGAGCAGTCGTTCTATGACAACCACAAGATGACGCCATTACTGCACTAGACGTGACTGAGGCACACATTTAGTGTATTGTAAAGGGCAAGACATTAGTCTCGAAATAACTCGATAAAACATTAACATATCTCACAGTAAATACTTAACATTACTTGCATCAGATATAATGAACATAAAAGCAAGCTTAACGGTGACAAGTCAACTATATATGAAATACAGATGCATATCAGCTTTTTAAGAATTTCTACTTTATAAAATCTAATATGTGGCTGAGGAGCTGTTAGTGAAATAAGACTTTATCCAGTAGGTGGCGCTCCAGCAGATTCATCTGTATCTGACTGTGGCAGAGACGCACAACTGAGAAAAATATTGAAATGAACACAAACATAAATAAGACGATAATACTGCTCGAAAGCCTTTTATTATAATTTATAATGCACAATGTTATAATGTTTGACCTTTTGACCTTGTTTTTATTATCACATTAATCTTCATAAACTCTCAGAAACTTTAAATATCAAAACTTTTAATGGCTTGGTGAGCAGAAGAAAATTATTTCAAAAACATAAAAAAATCTTCCTGTTCAAAAACATTACTGGCAGAGTATTTTAATTTGTCAAAGGAGTTTTAAAGCCTGGATCTTGTGAATTAAGTAAAATGTTTTTTCTCTTTAAATATGTTTAGTTCTGATACATTTGAATTGTTAAAGTAAAATGTTAATGATGTAAGATTAATATCAGTGTCTGACATAAATGAGAATTAACTAAAAACAATTATATTGTATCTTAAATTATTTTGTATCTGTGACAACTCTTCATCAACAACAAACAACAACTGACAAATACAAACATGCATCAAGATTTAATTAACTTCACTTCATCCTATAGCTCAAACATTTGTTTTACTGTTAAATGTACATTACTATGTGAAGAAAGTGCAGTATATTCAGCGTAAGTGATCTCACTGTCATGGGTCTGAACTGTAAGAAAATATAACAGAAACAAAATTATCAATGAACTGATATCGGAGTATTGTTTTATATTATTATACACACATGCAGGAGGTAAAAGCAGGCAATACTCACATTATTTGTCTGTTCTTCTGTGTTTCCTGCAGATGAAGAAGATCCCGACAGCAGCTACAATCAACAGAAAACCAGCAGCAGCAACAATGACACAGATCAGCCCTATCAGAGATACAGAGTCTGGAGGAGAGTGTGCTGTGATGATAAAGAGACAGACATTAGTGTGAGTGAATGTCTTCATAAACACTGAATATTATCACAGACATACCTGAACATGTCTGACAGAGTTCAGTGTTGAGGTGTTGAGTCTGGTTTCTGATGGGATTGTTCACCACACAGCTGTAGAAATCATCCAGACACTCCAGATGTAAAGAAAGACTTCTGCTGAGATCAGACACACTGATGCTGGACAATAAACTGTTTCCTTTGTACCAGGAGAGAGTCACAGCACTCACATTCACCACTGAACACACAAACACACAGCTGGATGCTGGTCCTGATGAAGATGATGAGTTCTGAACAGATAAAGTCTCTCTGATGATGATAGGAGTGGAGAGAGGGGCTGGAAAAGATATTAAAGAATAGGATTTGATGTGATGAGTGAAATGTCATTGTGATGTCGGTCTGTTTCATCACACATGGACAATATTGTCAGTAAAGAGACTGAGATGCAATGAAAAGTGTTGTGTGAATAAAACAAGCAGAAATCGAGCTATAATTTCACAGAATATTTTTATAAAGCTTCATCTGCAGTTAAACTGTAATCGTCAAATCATGCAGGAAGTGTGAAAATGCTGTTTGTTCTTAGGATATGCAAATGGCAGCTATAAAATTAGCTTTAACGAGACAAAAATGAGTCAGCACTGTTACTTAAAATATTTAAGATGCTTTTATTTTCTTTTATACAGTCCGTTCAGCCAAAATTAACTGCTGAAGAAACACTCACAATCAATCAGGGCAAGTGATTCTCTACTCACCGTAGACAGTAAGATTGAAGATGTTGAGCGGTGTCTCTGATCTGCTGCTGACTGTATAAACCCAGCTAGAATTTTTTTGTTCTAAAAATGTTCTAAGAACATTCCCATGGATTGTTCTAACAATGTTTTTAGCGGGTAGTTTTTTTTTTTGTTCCCAGAATGTTCTCTGAAAATATAGGATAACGTTCTCTAAAAAACATTCTAAAAATGTTTATTAATAACATTATTAGAACATTATCCCCTAACATTTTAATTAAGATTTAAGCATATGTTTAGATGTTGGATGTTGATGTCTGTTTAAAAGTAATAGCTTGGTTTGATGTCACCATAATGGTGGTAAGTGTTGGCTTTAGTTGTGCAATTTGACACTTACTTGTCAGTGATGTTCTTTAGCAGCTGTAATCTTTATTATAGCAAAAACAGCAAGAGAACATGTGGTTAGATGACACTGGTTGCTTGCTGTTGATTAATACAACACATATGCGGTCTGGTTGCCTGTTTTCTCCCAATATAATGTATAGTGCATATTATTTGTTGAAACCACATAATAGCTCAAGCGCCTGAGACCCAGCTGAATTTAAAGCAGATTATTTCAAGCATTTAACAAATAAATTGTCACACAAAGATCAAGATTTAGTGTATGAATCTCAACAATGGTGACATGCTTCATGCTACAATGTATTCTGGGTACATCATGCAAAACTCATCCGTGGCACCCAGAATGCATTGCGGCATTAAGCTTGTCACCATTGTTGAGATTCATACACTAATTATTGAGGTCTCTGTGTGTCTAAGCAGTCTCTAGTTCATTAACAATGTAATTTAAAAAGAACAGACAAAATCTGATATGAATTTGTAGAATCTTATGCACTTCATCTGCTATAGTCTCTAATATTAAATTAATAGCATAGATTCAACTCCACATAAAACCAGTTGATCAGATCACTACGTGAAAAAAGTTTTAATATCAGCAAGTAACCAACATCACCTGACGACGGTTTTCTCGCACTCTTTTTGCTATAACAAATCTAGTTATAGCGGTTAAATGAACAGACACACTGAAAAAGACTCATACTAAGTACTGATCACCATAATGGTGACGTCAAACTAAACTATTATTTTCAATAAACCATCAACAACTCTGTTAATCTCAATAAGAACTTTTTTACACTTATGATAGAAATAAATCTTGTTTATAATAAGTGCAGTTGGTAATACTGTTTCTGGAGTTATTTACGCTAGAGTTTGACACCAAACAGAGGTTGGGTTTTCCCTTTCAACCAACATTTTGACTTCTGAGCAATGTAAGTTCACATCTAGTGTGATGGGAAGCTTTATTAGAATGTTAGAGGACAATGTTGTAACAATGCTATCAATAGACATTTTTAGAATGTTTTTCGAGAATGTTATCCTAACTTTTAGCAGAACATTCTGGGAACTAAAATAAAACTAGCCGCTGAAAACGTTCCTAGAACATTAAAAATTTCTAGGTGGGAAGGTGGGAATTATAAGTAAACTTTAAATGTAGTAAAGTGTTTGTTCAAGTAGACTATGTTGCTTGTGGAAACCTCACACAAGCCTGAAAGGTGCTTTAAACTTCAAATCTTATTTGCACTCTTGAAAACTGTTCACCAAAGACTAAATTTCAGTCCAGCAGAATTTTCTGCACACTTCACCACCAAGATCAAAAAGAGCATTGTGAATGTAAAAGCTTCACATTACATTTATAACAACCATTTTTAATATTTGAATTATATTGAATTATATTATGCCTTGAAAGTGGACAAATACCGGATTTTTTGACCAAACATATTTAGGGTTCAGATCATGCTATACATGGAGAATAATGTGCATTTTTTTAAAAAATGGCATTTATCAGTTTTTGCAAATGAACTTTTCACACTGCTGTGACTGTTGACGTATGATGCTGCTGACGTGTTTTCTGGTGCACCCAGTAACAAAGATAACACATCAGCAGCGTCGTACGTCAACAGTCACAGCAGTCGCGTTCACAACAGACCCGGAAGAGAAGACAATGATGAATAAAGTCATAATTTTTGTTATTTTTGGAGCAAAATGTATTTTCGATGCTTCAATAAATTCTAACTGACCCTCTGATGTCACATGGACTACTTTGATGATGTTTTTCTTACCTTTCTGGACATGGACAGTATACCGTACACACAGCTTCAATGGAGGGACTGAGAGCTCTCAGACTAAATCTAAAATATCTTAAACTGTGTCTACTCCGAAGATGAATGGAGGTCTTACGGGTTTGGAAGACATGAGGGTGAGTCATTAATGACATAATTTTCATTTTTCAGTGAACTAACCCTTTAACATATAGATCAATTGAATGAAGACCAAAGATTACCTGTTAGATTTACACAAAACTAATTATATTTTAAGTTTAACCACTAAAGAGACATCAGAGCCAGCGGCACATATCAGAAGGACTAGCGATTTGAGACTGCTCTAGGCAGATACATAAGCTCTGAGCTCCCGCTGATCGTGTGGAGCTGACCGTCTCCAAAATCGGCAAAACACATTTTTAAATAGGCGCTGTCTTTATAAATAAACCACAGATTTGAGTTTTAAACAACTACATTCTTGCATGAAATACTTTTTAAAACTACATTTCATGACACAATAACAGTAATATTTTGAAAAATATCCGAATAAATGGTGGTTGAAATCACAATGCTGCATGAACTCAACCAATCAGCATGTTTAGCGCTCAAGTCCCGCCCCCGAAAGTTCCGGACCTTTGAAAAAGTACTACCTCGTGAGCAGGGACTTTCTGAGGGGCATTTTTCTACCCGGAACTTTATTTAGATCCTGGTTCCTGCGGTGGAAACACACCGAGTACCAGCCCGAAGTCCCTAGTTCCTGGGTAAAGTTCCAGCGGTGGAAACGCGGCTTATGTCCCAATCTTCTTTCAGTGGTTAAGATCCAATATTTATTTTATGACAGACACGTGTACAAATTTCAGAGGCATTGTGTAAACGTGATTGACACAACGTGAGGCCGTATTTATTTTTTAATGTGTGAAAATATCTGACTATAGTGTGCAGTGACCATAAGGGTTAAGGGTACAAACACTTGACCAGAATCATGTCAAGTAACAACTGACTAATCCAAATGTTTTTTATCTTCTTTCTTGTTTTGTTTTGTTTTGTTTTGTTTTGCAGATGCTGTCATGAAACGCCATGAAAAGGCAACTGCTGGACACCTGTGAGTTTAGAGTTGTCTAATAGAGAGGGTGAAGGAAGAACATTTTTTATGGATTTATATAATGGTGTTTTTTCATAAAGTAAAGACAGTGGCAAAATTAACATGACACTACTTTGATGTTTTGTTCTACAAATTAAACTACACACACACACTCCAAAAACACCAATTTTGATACAATTTGCATTTGCAAGAAAAAAAATCAAAGTATTGTCATGTTAATTTTGCCACTGACTTTACTTTATGAAAAAACACAACTATTTTCAGTGAAGAAGAAGGATGAGGAAGAGGGTAATTTTGCCAAAATGCAAACAATACAATACCCAGACAGCAAGCAGTTTCGGCCCAGGTCTGGCCCACATCTGGCCCACATGGATTTCATGCGGGCCAGATGTGGGCCGGATCTGGGCCAACACTATGTTGCTCTCTGGGTAGAAAGATATTAACATGATTGTTAATCAGAATAAAAAAGATTAAAGAAGCAAAGTTATAATTAAAAATTTTTCCACATATCAGCCCCTGAAGGTCTGAAATATCAGAGTGAAGAGCGATTTTCATATTCAGTCACAAGAGAGAGCTACAGCAGCTTCATCAGGAGAGAGAAAGAGAAAGTGACCAAGTATGAGCTCTGCATTTATCTCATCCACACACACACACACACACCTACACATACACACACACACGGGGAGCAGTTGGGGTTTCTGTTCCTTGCTCAAGGGTCTCAAGTCGTTGTATTCAGGATAGAAAAAAGTGTTTGTACATTCACTCCTCTCACCTTCAATCCCTGGTAACAAATAAAATATAATGTAATGAAATATTTCAAATTTCATACGTTGCTTGAAAATATATTTCTTTCATCAAACTACACATATCTGTTTGAATCTGCTATATAACAAGTCTGCTGATATTTCCTCTTCAAACACAGATCACTGAATAATACACTCAGATTTTCACAGGAGCTTCTAGTGATGATGATCAGATCAAATCTGAATTAGAATCAAAAACAGGATCAGCTGGTGATCACAGAACTCATTAAATAATCTAAAATGTATTTTTAACAGATCACAGAAATATTTAAATAGTTTTGTTTTCACATATCAGGTTTTGAGGCCTTGGGCAGTGTCAAATAATCTTGTTTTTCCATGTTCGGTCACTAGTTGGCGCTCGAGCCGGTCTTTAGGAGAGATCTACTGTCTGTACACCATTAGACTGAGTTCAAATGACTGAATCTGAACATTAAAAAACATTATGACATGAAGATTGTTAAAGAAAAAAACTGATAATAATTAATTTGATATCCTATAATGATCAATTGTCTGTGTGTGATGTTTGACCTTTTGACCTTTAGTCTAAATCATTCACACAGTGACATTAAACTGTCAAAAATCAATTGGAAATGGTTCAACATTTATATAATATTGTTCAAAAGAGTAATACTGCACAAGTGAGTCAAACTGAGTCATCAGGATTCATTTATCTCTTCAGTCAACACAGATGATCCTGATCCTGAACAAGCTCTCATTATCTGTGCACTGTTCTGTACTTTTCTGTCATTTTTAAAAATGAGATACAACATGATTTGGTTATTTTATATAAAGCAGATCTGAATGCAGTTGTTTAGTATGAAAAACAATACTTTAAATGCACTGGTGAGTTTCTTCTCTTGTTTTCTCACTCCGTCTCTCTCTCACATGTTCACCTGCATAAACAGAAGTATCAGGATCTTTTTGGCTCCTGAGAGCTTCAGTTTCTGAAAGCACTGTTTATCAGCATTTGTATAAGCAGAAACTTATTAAACCACACTGTGTTTAAAGGTTAAAGTGTCTCTGCACTCGCAGTTCTTCTCTCTCATCTGCTTTCATATGGTCACTTGCTACTATATTCACATAAAATACGTTTTGTTGATGTGAATGATTCAGATTGTTGTACTGAACTGAAATCTTCTCTTGTGGTGATTCAGTGACTGATGAAGCTGATGTCTGTGGTTTAGTCGGTGTGTGGAGTTTGATGATGGTTTGTGGGAAGAGAACAACACCTGGATCAAACAATGATTATAACATCTGAACACAGTAGAGAAACTTCATTAGACCAAACTTCTGTGGATCATGGGGTTCAACAGACAAGTATGAAAAATGTGTTAAATTAGTTGTGATGAGAGATAAAGATCAACCAAGAGCAGAGTGGAAAATAAACTGAAGAAATGACTGAAGTTCACACGTTTATTTTTGCGATCGTGTGACTGTGGTCAGATGTTTTTCTCAGTTTCTGCCACACATTAGTTTTTTTTTTTCACTATAGTGGTCAGCATCTTCCTAGAACTGATTCACAGTGTGTTTTCAGCAGAAACATTTGTTACATTTTAAAATACATTTTTAAGGTTTGAATGTGTATTCACTACAAGTTTTCTCTCACTTGATCATCATTTTCATGTAGTAGTTGTATTCAAGTCATTCTTATTTATCTATCTATGTATTATTCATTTATTTATTTATTTAGCAATAAAAGGCCTAGTAGTGTCTGTTGTATTTTTTCTTGTTAAAATTGTGCACTAAATGAACAGCTGTAAGTGTAATAGAATGATGGTCAGTAGAATATTGTATTTTGGGATGGCTATTTGATTAATCATGAGGTGAATGCAAGACAGTGCAAGTAATATTCAGTCTTCAAAACTACAGTTGATGTGAGACATAAGTGTTGTGTATTGAGTTATGGTTTAACTTGTAGAGGGCGATGTATCTCACGGGAATGAACGTTTGGTTGAAAACGTAAGAGAAGAATAAAGAGAAAACAAGTGAAGCGAAGCTAGTGTCCGCTCTCGTTTGTTCTGCTGTGACTATTACAAGGTAAAAACGTAACAATAAGTTACTTTGAAAAAAGTATCTGTTAAATGCATCAATGTAAATGTACAACCAAATCAACAGAAGGCCAGAGCTGAGTGACAGCAGAACAAAAGCGTGTTGTGTTGGGTCTGTGTTTGCAAACCTAATGTTCTTCTGTCTCAGTTAACAATAATAAAGCTGAATAATAAATATCTACACGTTTATTTGATAATAAAATAATATTAATAATAATAACAATTATGTAACTTGCTTCTGTATTTGCCCAAAATTTATATTTTATGTAAACCATTCAGATCTCTTGCTGAAATCTTCTCTTGTGGTGATTTAGCGACTGATGCGGCTGATGTCGCTGGTTTAGTTGCTCTGTGGAGATTCATTGTGGTTTGTGGAGAGCAGAAAACCATTGGACCAAAACCAAACTAAATCAAACACCAGTTTTGCAAGCTGCAGGACAATGGAGATACTTGATCAGGCCAAACATCTGTGCATCATGGAGTTAAACAGACATGAATATGAAAATGTGTTAAAATAGTTGTGATGAAAGATAAAGACTAAACTAGTGCAGAGTGGAATATAAACTGAAGAAATGTTGACACTTTTTTAAAATCCAGATTTGGTAGTGTCCAGGAATGGATCTTGTGCAGATTTTTGTGTTTACATGTGTACAACAAATTCCGATCTGTTTTTGTTGTTGTTGTTGTTGTTGTTGTGGTGGTGGTGTTTTTTTTTTTTTTTTTTTTTTTGTGCCAGTGTAAATGCAGCCATAGTTTTTCCTTATAAGTTGTTGCTCTATTTCTGAAGTTAATTCAGCTCAAACTGCTTAATATACATTTTGTAAACTTGTATTTGTGAATGTGAGAACGTAAGTAGCAAACTGACAAATAAGGGGAAGGATAAAGTGGAGAACTCAAGAAGGGAGTAGAGACAACTGTAAGTAAAAAAACAACCATTGCTAAGCAATGTTAACATGATATAACATATGTTAGCATATTTTGACATTTTAATCGTTTTAACAAACCTGTAATTTTTTGCATGTCTTAATACTTAGCTAGTCACTATTAGCATGTAGCCATTCACTGCTAGTATGTCCAGCATGTTGGGAGGCATATTTGCTAGCATGAGTCAAAAAAAACTTCTCATGTCTATATGATGTTATGGTTATGATTCAAAGATATAGGTTTTGCTAAATGGTTGCTAGGTTACTCTGTTTGGTTGCTAAGTAGTGGCTTTGCAGCTGCCATTGATGATCCTTCAAAGGCTGCTTGCCAGTGTGAATGATATAAATCAACCCGCATGCCACTATGAAATTCAGATTTTAAGATATGCCTTTTTAGGTTTGGGTTGTTAGGGTGTGGCTAGGAAGTAGTGGAGGTGATTCATGATTAGCTATTTGCTTCCCTGAGTCAAACAAGCCTTTGGAAAGCACCACTATTGAGTGGCAAAACTCGGTACTTGGTTGCTAGGGTGCTTCTAGGTTGTTGCTAGGGTTTTATAAGTTGTTGCTAAGTGGTTGCTAGGGTGTTCTGGGTGGTTGCTATGGTGTTGCTTCACGGTTGCTAGGTTATCCTGGATGGTAGCAAGGGTGTTTCCACATGGTTGCTAAGTTGTTATGGGTGGTTGTTTTGGTATTGCTAGGCAGTTGCTAGGGTGTTCTGCATGGTTGCTATGGTGTTGCTAGGCAATTGCTAGGATATCCTGGGTGGTTGCTAGGCAGTTGCTATGGTATCCATGGAGGTTGCTAGGGAATTCTGGACGGTTGATATGGTGTTGCTAGGCAGTTGCTAGGTTGTTGTGGGTAGGGCATTGCTAGCAGTGTTAATTTCGTTGATCAATAATTTTCGTCATACGGCAATTCTTTTTCACTGACGACAATAAGACAATAACAAACTTAAACTCTTTTGAATGATAAAAACTATGGCGAAAATATATTGATATTTTCATCAACAAATAAAATCAAGACGAAAATGTTAGGGAGAGATCATTTGGGAAGAGATTCATTCAATTTCAGAACAAATTTGCTGCGTGGTTATGAGGTTAGATGCATAGGACTGGCAGGACATAAGCTAAAATACATTTGCTGCACGTCGCATAAAACGTTCAAAAATGTTAATATGTGGGAGTAAGAGAAGAGCAGACATATGGATAAACTTGATGATGCAAGAAAGAACTCAGTTCGGTCCAGTTTTCAGAGTGCAGACACTGAAGCATACACAGCGCGCCAGTACTCTCTCGCATTGCATGAACGGAGAATTACACACAAATTATGTTGAATTGTCCGTTTTGACGAGTATTCACATAAACACAGTTGATTACGTCTTAAGTGAACGTAAGCAGTAGGGAGAACTGTATCAGTACATTGCATCCATTGCAGTTGTGCATTCAGTTTTAAAGGGACAGCAGCCTAATTTAGTTGCTATTTTCCGAGCCATTGATGTTAATCAAGCAACAAAAGAAAACAGAAAATCACTCACTGCTCTTGACTGAAAAACTTTAGTAGCCCTAAAGATTAATCTAAATTTATTTACAGAAATATATATGCCTGCTTGAGAGAATCAAAAATATGGTAAATTTGCTATAAAGAATGCATAATTAGCCTGAATAACCATTGGTATTTAATTAAAATGAAGACCATGTTCTTGTTCTTTATGAGAAGTGGTTTTATTTAATTTGAACATACAGGTATGCTGTGTGTGACAGCAGTTAAATCGATGTCTATCATGATAAAACCTTAATATCAAACCTATATAATGAGTTTGGAAATTTTGGAGAAATGCTTAATAAATGCATTACACTGTAACTAAACCCATTAGATTTTAGCCAACTAAATTTACTATAGATTTAGTCGACTAATATCTTATGATATTTAGTCGACTAAAACTAGACTAGAACTAAAAACAATTCATATGACTAAGATATGATTAAAACTAAACGGCATTTTAGTCAAAAGACTATGACTAAAACTAAAAAAAAAAAATTCTGTCAAAATTAACATTGGTTGTTAGGGTTCAGAGTTCAGGGAACTGAACTGCTTTATAATAAGTATATTGATATTTTTTGATCAAACACAGATCACTGAATAATATAGAGGTTGTCATAGCAGCTTCTAGTGATCACATAACTCATAAAATTATTAAGGAAAATATATTTTTAATAGATTATGGAAATACTGAATAGTTAGCATGCACTTAAAAAAAAGAGTTTATGTGAAAATGTTTTCACAGCTCAGTTTTTAAGGCTTATGACTGTAAAACAATGTTGTTGCACCCCAAAGCTTGACAATCATTATTACCGCTTCATGGTAACATTTTATTCCATAACGTTACAGTTTTGATGCAATTTTATGTCTGATGATCATGTTAGATTATGTGTGGAAGTATCTGAAGGACAGTGGACATGTTTGATCAGGCCAAACATCTGCAGATCATGTGGTTCAACAGACATGAGTGCAAAAATGTGTTAAAATAGTCGTGATGAGAGATAAAGATCAAACTAAGAGCAGAGCAGAAATATAAACTGAAGAAGTGACTAATGTTCACACATTTATTTTTTGTGACCACAAGTGTGACTGTGAACATTTTTTTCTTCTTCTCAGCTTCTCATTTTACGCTCACAGTTTTTTTTTCACTCCAGTCAACAGCATCTTTCTAGAACTGTTTTACACCCTTTGACATGATGAGATGAATGTTTGTCACCATTTGATAGACATTTTTTTTAAAGTTTGAATATGAATATTGCACCAATTCATTATTTATTTTTTTTGTCTAATATGTTTTCTTTGAAAAGTGTCTCAAGTATTTATTTTATAGATTAAAGCTTCTATTAAACAAATAAATGTAACTAAATATAAAATCCAGGAGCAATATGAAGTGATTTTGTTTTACATCATAAAAAGCAGAGGATGTTATTTTCAGTGAGATATCGTGTATAGATCTGATAATCTCGGTGGTTATATGAAACTTGTTTAGTGCTCAAATGAAAGGTACTGTATAAAGACACTATATTCTGAAATAGCTTTTAACCGTTTTTATATTAGATAGCATTATTCATTCAGCAAACTTGGCAATGCAAAACTGTATGTGTAGGCTACTTTTTTTTTTTTTTTTTTCAATAAACGTGTAAAATTAAATAAATGAGTAGAGCTGCAAATGTTGTTATGTCTACAAAGGTCAACCATGAGGCTGAAGAATTTTAAGATTATACTAAAGCATGTTAATTTAATATAGTACAAAAGGAGGCATAAAGTAATAAAAATACATTGTATATAACATTTTAAGTAGTTTACACAAGTTTATTACATGTTTATTCAGCAGGTAGAACTTGCCACGGAGTATGTTCATCATACCAACAGAGACATATAAAAAACTGTTTATACACCACAGCACTAACAAAACTACTAAAAATATAAATAAAGCAATCAAGATTACAATCAATTAATATCACATTATTATTTAATGTTTTATTGTTTGACCTTTTGACCTTGACTGGATTCCACATTCATTAACTCAGAAAAATCCTTCACAGAAACTTTAAATGAAACAAACAAAACTAAAAGTGCATTTGAAACAACAATGATGCAGTTCATTTTTAAGACAAATTTATTTATTTTTTATTTTATTTATAATTATTATTTATTTGTTTATTTATTGTTCTTGACAGAAGTTGAATTCAGTTGAAGAATATTCAAAATGTATCAGTGAACTTACAGTCTGCAAAGGAGCAGGAAAATACTCCATTCAGTGTCAAATAACTTTACATGAACACAATTTTATAAATAAATTACCTGTTTTTCATGATATCTGTTATTTTCTATTGCTGTTTGAATAACTCCTAACTTGAGATCCAGCGGGGTCTTTAGAAAGTTATCAATGTTTATTTTATCAGAAGCATAGCTTGTTTAGAGTTAAAGTGTCTTTGCATTCACAGTTCTTCTGAAAACGTTTCATCTGATGAGATACATCTGATGCACCAGTGTGGTTTTGTAATGAACAGAAAATCATTAGCTGTTTTGAACACAATTATTATAGTTTCAAGAGTTAAAGGAAAACAATAGAGATATTTGATCAGAGCCAACATTTGTAAAACAATAAAAGGCAGGAACCTCATGGTGTTTTACAGCCATGAATGCATGTACGCGTTAAAATACAATAATAGTTGTGATCAGAGATAAAGATCAAACTAAGAGCAGGGTGGAATATAAACTGACTGATGTTTACACATTTATTTCTGTGAAATACAGTGTGACTGTGGTCCGGGGTTTTTTTTAATACATTTTTTTTTATAATTTTTTTTTTTTTTTTTTTTTTTTGCTTCTCAGCTTCTCATTTCACCCTCAACATTTTTTTTCTTCACTCAAGTGGTCAACATCTTCCTAGAACTTTAGGCCTTTAAAAGAAACACCTGCAGGCAAGATGTTTTTAATGTTTGTAAACTTTTTAAAATATTTTTTTTATGAGTTGAATTCACTTACTGTTACACAAATTCATTATTTTGATCCAGTAGCTGTTTTTTTGAATGGCTCAGTAGTGTAACTAGTTCTATTGTCTGGATAAAAGTGTCTGCTAAATGAACAGATGTAAGTAAATGTTGAATTCAAAAAACAGGATGCAGTGATTTTTTTATATTATCAACAGCAATTTATTTTATTGTCTGTAAGATATTACATATTGATCTGGCATTGTTAATGGTTATATTATTCTTGTTTAGTGAGAGAACATCAACAAGAAGCTACAAGAACATGTTCATCCAGTAGATGGAGCTCTAGCAGGGTGATCTGTATTTTCTGTACACCATTACTGACAAAATAGAAATATGAAAGCAATACACACATGCACAAAAGAAAATCATTCCTTGAAAGCCCTGGATAGCAATCCATTAAAATCACATTAATTTTAATATTTGATCTTGATTGAATCCCAAATTCATAATCTCACAATAAATAGAGAAACTTGACAAAAAACAATTACACAATAAAAGCACATTTGAAACATTTGTGATACTTAAACATTTACAGGATCAGAACAACATTAATGAGGTTAGGGTTTGCCAACCATCACATACCAACCAAGGCATCATCTTTTTTTATACCCAACATAATTTTAATATGTTCTCTTTGTGTAACTGTGTGTCCATAGAAGTCTTTGTAAACATGCCTTTGCAATCTTATGGTGAGAAATGCAACCTTCAATGCTATTTTAAATATTCAAGGATTTACATATATTTTTAATATATTTATTTCATCTCACAGCAACTCCAGCATACACCACATCATTCTCCTCTTTAACTCTCTGAAAGAAAACAAACACATGTCCAAATGTATGTATCCAATCTCGTGGACTTTTGCTTTCATTTGCACCATTCCTCCCTGCTGCGTTTGTTGTCATAGTTACAGATTTGATTTGGTCACATTAGCTCAGGTGTGTGCGTGTCTATCATCCTTGTTTGCAATTGTTTTTAAGTTCATAAGTGTATGTAAGTTCTTGTGAGGTAGGGTCTTACGCACTCGGTCCAAGGAAGGTATCCGGTGCTTGCTGAAGGTCTCTTGCATGTTCTGTCTTTTCAGCGCGCAAAGTTATTCAATTTAAGTTAAACTCAAATCTGACTCAATTTTATTATTTAATCTGGCTCCATTTTATTATGACCTCGAATTTAGGTTGAAAGGCAAATTGTTTGCTTGACTATTTCAAATCATTATTATTCTGAGATTTGATTATTTATTCTCTCATATTATTGTACTCGTTCATTCAGGTGCTCATGTCGCTCAAAGATATCGCTTTGGCCTTAGCGTATCTTACGGTCACATTTTCATCAGTCTTGGTTATTAGCCAGAGGTAATTGGCTAAGACTTTAGACGGCTGCTCCTATGCTTACTCATCCTAAAAGTACTTTTAATTAACCCCCATGGATTTGTACACACTTGAATAAAGCAACATCGTTTCTAGTCAGAGGTCACGACCACTACTATAGGTATAAGCCGACCAACATTATACATTATACATTATACATTAACATTAACACCTGATAGTTTTGGTATGGTCATGCCATGGTTTCCCATGTACACTTATCTAGAGTAATATTACAGTAAACAGAGGTTAGGCTCACCCTATTTAGGTTGGTCGAACAACATCCAGTTGACCTAAACAGAAATTCCCTATAAACCCTTACAATCGAAGTACACTTGAACTAATACCAAGTGTTAGCCAGAACTCTAAAGATACAGCTGGTGTGCCCTATGCTCCATTTAAACTGAATTTTAGTCTGTTACTAACCTGATGCAGGAAATGCGGTAGAGTCAATAATTACATAGTAAAACGCAATAGAATCAAATGTAACAATTTATTAACAGTCAGGTAAATATGTATTATGCCAATTACGTAGCCAATTCATAGATATCAAATCAATACAAGACAATTAAATTCTCAAAGATGATTCTAAGAGTAAAAATGCATACCGGACTTTTAGTGAAATACACAGTATAAAGTGTGTTCACACTCTTCATGCTATGGGCTCATTCCAGCTACAGAAGGCTCTGATCCTCTTGCAACATTTCCTTAAGTATCTCAGATCGAGACAAACATCCCCGAGATGGAGAAAGGAACTAACAATTGGAATAATGCATTAACTCAGGTCCCAAGCCTGGGTGTTTTACAACTCAATGGCAACAGAAGGTAATTTACATGGAGGACTCTGTGGAAAGGGCACTTCCATTACAGTGAGCAAAATATCTCTTAACTCTTAGGATCTGTATTATCTTTTAGTCTACTTTTGTAAGACTGAGACCATTGTACCACTCACCCTGAGACTATTCAAATGATACCAAACATGACTGAAAATATGACTTGCATTCATGTAGAACATTATACTATTGACCATTCTGAGTGAACCAAGTGGAGGGAGGATGGGGAAAGAAGGGGATGAGAAGAAACTGATAACATGTGAGAGAGGCGTTTCCTGCACCTCCACTCTGTGGGGTGTCTTGAAGATGACCGAGTATGTTTGTATTGTCTGTTTCTCAGGAGATCAAAGTTCTGAGTTTCTTTTATCCTTACATGTGTTAACTTTAGTTTATTAGGTCTCTTATTATGTTACTTCTTTCTTTTGTACTTGGATTTATCTGTGGATGTTACTAAATTTAATTTTGAACCTGAACCTTCTTCGTGTGCTTAAAACCAGACAATGTGTGACAGAATGCCCAACCCAGAAGTGATCTATTTTATGTGTACAGATTGTGCATTTGTCTGGTGGTTTTGGAATTTTTGTATTTTCACTATGGACAATCTATACCATCTCACTGTCAGGAGTGAACATCGCCTCAGAGCCTGAGGTCTGAAAGTCTGACCAGCTATACCCTCCATTGCTGTGGGAGTCCTTGTAGAGCATGATGGTATGGAAATGAGCAACACCCACCCTCCCACCACTGAGAGTGAGCAGGGGCACTGTAAGGGGGGAAAGGTTAGGATGATTCCAAGGGCCCGACAATGGAATGTGGCCTCCTGAGGGGGAAAACATGATTTCTACAGAAGGGAATGCGATTTCACAATTTCTACCAAGAGGGAGTATGTTTTTAATCCCTTCATTTGCTCCTGTAGTTCAGGAAGGGGCATTCTGTAACACATTCACACCTCATGGACTTTTGTTTTCATTTGCACCGTTCCTCCCTGCCTAGTTTTTCATAGTTAAATATTTAGTCGTTTAGTTCAGGTATGTGTTTCTATCATACTTGTTTGCAATTCATGTGTGTCTCAGCTATTACTTGTGTTGCTTCACAACATGAGATTGTAGGCCTATTTAACCAGAACATTGTTGACCTTCTTTCATCCTCCATCAATAAAACACTTTAAAATGCATATGCATACACTATCAGCAGTTTTCAGCTTTATTCTCACATTTCTTGATGTATACAATTTAAAAACTACATTTAATGGATCAGCCTTCCTTTTGTTTATTTCCTTTACATATATTTTTTACATTCCTGTCTATAAATGTAATTCTAGTGTCATTTTTTTTAACAGCATCTCCACCCAAACTTATCAAAGTCTTCTTATTCTATATAAGATTTGCTTATTCTATATAAGATTTGCATTTATACACTTCGCCATAAAAGTCCAAAGACAAGCACAGGGGAACATGTAACAAATTACATATAAAGAATTATCTATGTTTTAGAAGACAACTGTGTATATGGCTGTCCCTTACCTTTGTCCCATGACAGTTTTGAGGCTTTCCTCCTCCACGCCTTTTGTAGAATGTTGGATCAGAGTAAATTATCTCCTTTGTGTGAGTTTGAACTGTTTCAACAGTAATGGCAGACATTTTAAAAGAATAAATCTCTAAAAAAGATGTTTGAGAATGACTGTTTTCTACATGAAAAACAAATTCTATAGTAATTTATAGTAAATACTATAGTGGTTTTGAACCATACTATAGTAAAGTACTTTATTTAATTTGTTGTGGTAATTCAATAGTTTCTGTGGTAATATAACAACTTTAGTAATATAAACAAATTACATTACCCAATACTGTACTAAGTTTTCTACAACTACAGGGTATATTATACTTCAATACACTGCAGTTTACTGTAGTAAAAAACTAAAGTATACTACAGTTTTGATAACAGTTTATCAGTTCACTATCGTTAATACTACAAAGCGTTGTAAATACTATAATATATACAGTATAAGACACTTTACTATAGTACGGTTCAAAAACACTATAGTATTTACTATAAATTACTATAGTATTTTTCATGTGGGATGGAATACAGTTTTAAATTATTTTAATATTAATATTATATTTTTACAATCATACTAACAGTAGGTAACACTTACCTTCTTGATCGGTTTTTCTACATTTCCTGCAAATGCAGACAATCCCAATTGCAGCTACAATCAACAGAGATCCAGCAGCAGCAGAGACTATCAGAGATACAGAGTCTGGAGGAGAGTGTGCTGTGATGATAAAGAGACACATTAGTGTGAGTGAATGTGTTCATAAACACTGAATATTATCACAGACATACCTGAACATGTCTGACAGAGTTCAGTGTTGTTGAGATGTGTGGTGTGGTTTCTGATGGGATTGTTCACCACACAGCTGTAGAAATCATTCAGACACTCCAGATGTAAAGAAAGACTTCTGCTGAGATCAGACACACTGATGCTGGACAATAAACTGTTTCCTTTGTACCAGGAGAGAGTCACAGCACTCACATTCACCACTGAACACAGAAACACACAGCTGGATGCTGGTCCTGATGAAGATGATGAGTTCTGAACAGATAAAGTCTCTCTGATGATGTTAGGAGTGGAGAGAGGGGCTGGAAATGATATTAAAGAATAGTATTTGTCAGTATTTGATGTGATGAGTGAAATTTCATTGTGATGTCACTCCGTTTCATCACACATGGAGTTCAGAGCTAACAGTCTTGATCTAAACCCCTCAATATTTATAAAATATTCATGTTTAAAAAGAAATTAAAGTATCAGTATCAAGAAAAGTTTTCAAAACGTTGATTAACTTGATAATACATAAAGAAAGTCAATCTGTTTGTCATAAACTCAAAATCAATCATCTGTCATTTTACTTATTATTATTCTATAACATTACTAATAATTAATTATGTCAAATGACAAAGGTATGGGTATTTCTTTAAGTTTTGGTGCTTTGGTGTCTCAGGGGTTGATTTTGAATTAAAAACGAATTGATTAAACAACTAAAGGGAAATTCACACCACACCACCAGATAACATCAGACACGTTCGTCAGGTTTTGTCAGATCAGTGTGTTATCCGTGTTCGTGCCTGTCGGAGGTCGTATTTGCTGATTGTGTGCTGAATCAGTGCTTGTTGGGTTGTGGAATGAGAGTGACTGCAATCTGGTGATATTGTCTGTGTTAGTATGCATTTGTTGGTGCAGTGTGAACTGGCCTTTACTTTTTTGTTATTTGAAGGTCATAATAATTTATTTATTTATTTATTTATTTTTGCTACTTTTCCCATTTGTTTTACGTATGAATTTATCATTTTACTCTTGCCCCAGACTGAGACATTTAATCTTCAAATATGAAAGTTCATCATAAAACTATTATTAATCATGTGTAAAAGTATATTATGATTTAAACAGGGTTTTTAATAAAATGTATAATGTGAAAATTAGTTATATTCTTAAATTAAAAATCTTAATATTTTGTAATGTAATTTGCACCACAATTGTGCAGCTAATAATTTTATCAAAGGTTAGTAGACTTGTTTAGCAAGCAGACAATATTGTAAGTAAAGAGACTGAGATGCAATGAAAAGTGATGTGTGAATAAAACGAGCAGAAAACATTTTTATAATGCTTCATCTGCAATTAAGCTGTAACCATCAATTTATGCAGGAAGTGTGAAAATGCTATTCAGCTGTTTGTTCTTAGGATACACAAATGCTAGCTATAAAATTATCTTTAGCAAGACAAAAATGAGTCAGCAATGTTATTTCAAATATTTAAGATGCTTTTTTCTATACAGTCTATTCAGCCAAAATTAAAACACTCACACATCAAACAGAGCAAGTGATTCTCTACTCACCATAGACAGTAAGATTGAATGTGTTGAGCGGCGTCTCTGTTTTTATGTATACTTTATATTCTCCAGAGTCTGTGATTGTGGTGTTTGTGATGATCAGAGATCCAGTCTGATCCAGCTTCAGTCTGCCTCTGAATCTCCCATCAGCATTATTATCATGAACCGTGCTCTTCTTTTTGTTGATTTGAGCGATGATAATGTCTTTAGGTCCAAATTTCCACATAATCAAATCCATTTTCTGTATTTCAGTAAGATCAGGATTTAGAGTGACAGAATCTCCCTCCGTCACTGACACTGACTTCACTTCATCACCAAACACACCTGATCAACAAACAAAACAGTTTCTCAGAGAGACATTGGGAGTTTTAGTCATTTTAGAACATTAAAAAAATATCAGGGCAAAACAGTTCTTCCTCTGAACAAAAGTATTTGAATATTAGTCTGATGAAATGGATGGACATAATATAGAACAGAATGATGTGCAGATCGATAACTGATAATATACACAGAACTGATGCCATAAATATGCTTACCAGCCAAACTCCATGAGCACAAACAGAAGAAAATAAACACCTCCAACATTTTTCCTGACCCACTTGAATTTTTTTTCTTTTTTTTTAGTGAATGAAGCTGAAGTGAAGATCAGTCTGTAGTGAAGTGTTTTCGTGAACCTGTACAGTCAGAGTAAATAAACTCCTCCAGCAGCTCCTCCCTTCAACTACTGCCTGCCTTCTCAAAGTTTTAACCTAAATAAATAGATTATGAACTCTTTATAAAGACGTTTTTAATCTTCACATTTTCAAATATGATCCTTTAGACCAGTGGTTCTTAAGAAAGATGCACGACTGAACTGAATGTGTCAAATACGAAACAAAGATTTTGTCAACTGTCACAAAATGTCTCCACTCAGATATCTGTTGAAATGGGAGAACTGAAGGTACTACTATAAAGACATAAAATCCAGCCTCCATATTTCGTAAGAACATAATGCATCAGCCAGTCCATCAAAGGGATACAGAGGGAACTCAGAAAGATCATGCAAACTTCACACAGAACAGCTTCCCATGTCAGCCACATATCCAGATACTTTCTTGCTGAGTGCTACTTGAGCCACCTAACTACCATGAACCCTCTAAAGTATCCAACAAAACCATCCCAACTTCCAACCAGTACTTTATTAAAACTTTTTCCCCTAAAGAAGAAGAACATTTGTTTTTAATGATAGCATTCTAATGCAGTTATTATAATGAAGTTATTTGAAAGAGAGAGTCAGACACACACACAGAGAGAGAGAGAGAGAGAGAAAGGGAAAGAAAGAGAGCGAGAGAGACAGAGAAAGAAAAATTCTCTTCTTTTGACAACAGATTTGTAAATGATTCTCATTATTTGTTTGCGCATTTAAACAGCACTTACAGAGGGCATTTTTTTGTTAATTTCCTTAAGCTTAAAAAAAAACTTTACTAAATAGATGTGTGAGAAGGCAGGCAGTAGTTGAAGGGAGGAGCTGCTGAAGGAGTTTATTTACACTGACTGTACGGGTTCAAAAAAACACTTCACTACAGGCCGACAGTGCACTGCTTCATTCACTTAAATAATAATGATAATAATAATTATAATAATAATACAAAATAAAACATTCAACATTTTAGTCAGGACCTGATTATTATAACAATTCTGTTATGCTGATGTTGGTGTTTATTTTCTTCTGTTTGTGCTCATGGAGTTTGGCTGGTAAGCATATTTATGGCATCAGTTCTGTGTATATTATCAGTTATCGATCTGCACATCATTCTGTTCTTTATTATGTCCATCCATTTCATCAGACTAATATTCAAATACTTTTGTTCAGAGGAAGAACTGTTTTGCCCTGATATTTTTTTTAATGTTCTAAAATGACTAAAACTCCCAATGTCTCTCTGAGAAACTGTTTTGTTTGTTGATCAGGTGTGTTTGGTGATGAAGTGAAGTCAGTGTCAGTGACGGAGGGAGATTCTGTCACTCTAAATCCTGATCTTACTGAAATACAGAAAATGGATTTGATTATGTGGAAATTTGGACCTAAAGACATTATCATCGCTCAAATCAACAAAAAGAAGAGCACGGTTCATGATAATAATGCTGATGGGAGATTCAGAGACAGACTGAAGCTGGATCAGACTGGATCTCTGATCATCACAAACACCACAATCACAGACTCTGGAGAATATAAAGTATACATAAAAACAGAGACGCCGCTCAACACATTCAATCTTACTGTCTATGGTGAGTAGAGAATCACTTGCTCTGTTTGATGTGTGAGTGTTTTAATTTTGGCTGAATAGACTGTATAGAAAAAAGCATCTTAAATATTTGAAATAACATTGCTGACTCATTTTTGTCTCACTAAAGCTAACTTTATAGCTGGGTCATTCTGTGTCAAATCAACCAAATTTCAGAAACTTCCCAATCTCAATTTTTTTGGGGGTCAGATTGACCATTTTTTTCTGAAAATGGTTATTATTCAACAACCTGAATATGGAGCATCATTGAGGTCCCCATACAATCCCCATTTAATACTTCTTTAATACTTCTTGAGTTACAAGCATGCATACTACTTATAAATCTTGAAAAGTTCTCTCTTTGCCCGTTCTTGAATGGTCACCATTGGCACATAATGCAACAAAGATTGCTAAAGTCAACAGATTTTACTAACAGATCAACCAATCTCTGTGTAAAAATACCGTGATGCTGCCATATTCTTTCAGTTTTGACCCCCTCTACCAAATAGTGGATTACAAATATTCATCCATGATATTTAATATTTTGGCTTAATTTAGGTAGTTCTCTCCCCAATATTTTTTTTTTTTTATTTTTTTTTTATTTTTTTTTTTTTAAACAAAATCAAACATTTGAGCCGGGGACCTCTGATTGAGTTGATATACAGAATGACCCAGCTAGCATTTGCGTATCCTAAGAACAAACAGCTGAATAGCATTTTCACACTTCCTGCATAATTTGACGATTATAGCTTAATTACTGTACAAAAGGATAAGCAATGTAGATTTATTTTCACAGCCACCTTTGCTCATATTTACCAAGGGTGACAATATTAGTGAAGTATGTTGTGTTAGAAGGGAGGTACAGTCTTTGACTTTGAAAACCTGTTTTAACCCTTTAACTGTCACCCCCCATTTTTGAACATAGACGTGAAAGTACACTATTCACACTTAAATTGTTATAATTCATAAACGCTTTTGAATACAGACCAAAGAAGACAATCTGCAGATTATTGCAGAAGTGAAATCATTTAAAAAAATGAAAGCATAAAAAAGTTATAGAAGTTTAAATTTACTGTAAATAAATTTATTATTTTATTTTTATTATATTTTATATAAAATAAATATTTTATAAAATATGTTTTAATCCAAAATTGCTATAAAATTAAAGCCATATGTCTAAATAAGTTGTGATCCAAATTTGAAGTTGATATAAAAAAATTTAGGTTCATATGCAATTTTGTTTAGGCGTTATACCACAAAAAGCCACCGGGTGTCATTGAAACTCCATTGAATTTTTTGGATGCATTTTTCTGTGATCAAATGTATCAATTTCTCTCTCAATATTATGTCTATGACAAAATAACCACCAAATTTGGAATCTTGAGACTCAGACCTTTCCAACGATATGTATTTTGTCAAGATTATGAAAAGTTTTGATTCTAAAAGACCGTAATATATTTGGAATATGACCCCTCCCACTAAGGGGGAGGACCACACTAAAATATTTTAAAGTACGATTTCCATGGTAACGCAGTGTCCGATTTCAAAATTTTTGAATTATATAGTTTAAGAAAATGAATATTTTTCACACAAAACTTTAAAACTCTTAAGTTAAAATCATAATATAGTTTTAAACATGTTTAGTAATATTTTTATGATAGATTTTCATTTTTGAAGATTTTCTTTTTTTTTAAAGACTAGGACAAAAGTAAAATGATAAATTCATTACAAAAAGCACCCAAGTAAAAAATAAATAAATAAATAAATAAATAAATAATATAATGCACTCATAGATTAATCATTTAGTTATTAGCAATATTGTAAATAATAATATTGTGAAATTACTGATAATGGATTTTTAGTTTGTAGTGAAATACAGATTCACTGTTGTATACATTTCTAATATCAAATGAATCTCCACTATCTCTTCTCAGCTCATCTGTTCATTCCTGTCATCAGCAGAGACATTTCACAATGTTCATCATCATCATCATCATCTTCATCACAGCAGAATTGTTCACTGCTGTGTTCAGTGGTGAATGTGAGTCATGTGACTCTCTCCTGGTACAAAGGAAACAGTTTATTGTCCAGCATCAGTGTGTCTGATCTCAGTATCAGTCTCTCTCTACCTCTGGAGGTGGAATATCAGGAGAAAAACACCTACAGCTGTGTGATCAACAATCCCATCAGCAACCAGACCACACATCTGGACATCACTCAACTCTGTCACACATGTTCCTGTATGTCAGCAGAATTATATTTTTTCACAAATTTAGTGAATAATATTTCTATTTTATCTTTGTTCTTTTTTTTTTTATCTCTTAGACTCCATCTGCTTCTGTGGTGTTACTGAATCTGTGGTCCGATTGGCTCTCTCTGCTCTGGTGGGCATGGCTGCTGTTGCTATGTTGGTTTATGACATCAGATCCAGAAATATTTATGAGAAGAAGAGAGAGCAAACCAACATCACACACTGATTAATTAGATACTCAGAAAGGTAGATTCTGTTGAACGACTACCATTAGATCACAGTCCTTTGAGTAAATATTTTTGAAGGAATAATGAATTAATTTCTTTCAAATGTAAATGCTTCTTTTAAATGTATAAAGATGTTGATCATTGTAGTACTTACTTTTCACTTCAGCTCTTTATGTAGTAATTTTCTCAATACAAATCCATCTAAAGCTTTTTTTTTTAAGAATAATGCCTTACAAACCCTCCATGATTATTCTGACATTTAATAAATATATAAATATACAATTATTTTTGTATGTTGTTGTGTAAGTTGCAGGGTCATGTGTAGTAAAAAAAAGAAGAAGAAGAAGAAGAAGAAGAAGAAGAGGATATCTACAGCTGTAGTTATCTGAATAAATGCTTTAGGAATTGTATTACTTTGTCTGCTGAGCATTGGGTAAATATTTTTTTATGCGTAATGCTTCTTTTATTTTATTATTATTATAATATATATATATATATATATATATATATATTGTCTCCCTTGTCTGACACACACCCACTTCAGGTCTTGCGGTCTTTTCTAATGAGCTAATGAGTTCAATCAGGTGTGTTCGATGAAGGAAACATAAAAAATGTGCAGTGCTAGGGTTCCTTTGGGACAGCTTTGAAAAGCCCTGCTCTAAATCAATCAATCAATAATTCTATTTTGGCCTTCACAAACAACTCCTCACAAAAAAATAAATAAAAAAAATATATATATATAATTACCAAAAAAGGTGTATGTCGAAGCCTTGCTTATTATGCCTACCCTTTATACATAGTTAACTGATGAGTGACACTTTTCACAAGCTAGATAATACAAGTTAAACAAATGTTACTTAACATTTCCCGAAACGTACATACATAATTCAAAACAAACATAATACCAAAAATACACATTCCAGCTATTAGTTCAATATTTTAACAATACATTCACAATTATTGATATGGAGTCATATAGTTATTTATCACCTTATTTTTATACATTTTCTTAAATTTGCAAAGTGAATTACATAATTTTAATTCCTTATCACATTTATTCCATACATTTACTTACCCCATTGACAGATAAACACCTACTTTTTGCATTAGTTCTTGCCCTTACTTTTTAAACACAATCCTGTTAGATTATACTGACTTTCTCTTATTTTGAACAGACTCTGAATACAATTTGGAAGCAAATTATTATAAACTTTGTACAATATGATGTATATAAATCAACTAATCTACACATTTGAAAGCATAGAAATTAATTAAAAATATATATTTTTTGTTGTTGGTTCGTAATAATCAACCCTTTTAACAATCCTAGTAGATTTCTTTTGTAACATATATATTGAATTTATATTGGTTTTATATGTATGACCCCACACCTCCACACAATAAGTAATGTCTGGAACTATGAGCGTACAATACAATATATATAAAGTATTTTCATTCAAAATATGTTTTATTCTATTCAATACTGCAACATTTTGCTTTTACATTAATATATGGTTTCCAACATAATTTATGATCAATTATAACACCCAAAAATGTATTTTTATACACTCTTTCTATTTCTATTTTTATACACACTTTCTATTTCCTCATTGTTAATCCTCAATTTAACTTCATTGTTACTTTGTTGATTACTAAATATTATAAACTTTGTTTTACTTAAATTCAGTGAAAGTCTGTTATAATCAAACCATTTTTTGAAAACCATCAGTTCGATTTCCACTGTATTCAGAAACTGTTCCAAATTTTTCCCCGAACAATATAAATTTGTATAATCAGCAAACAAAACCATTTTAATACTTTAGACACTTTACAAATATAATTTATGTACAGTACAAACAATTTGGGGCCTAGCACTGAACTTTGCGGAACACCACAAGTAACTTTTTTTTAATTATTAAATCTGATTTAACATTATTTATTTGTACAAATTGATATCTGTCATCAAGGTAACTTTTTATCCGAGCAAAACCTTTTCCTCTTATACCATATTTCTCCAGTTTCATCATTAATAATCCATAATCAATAGTGTTAAAAGCTTTTTTCTTTTTTTTTTTAATCTAGGAACACCTCCACAGTATATTCATTATTATCCATTGAAGAAGAAATCTCTTATACCAGTTCAAACACAGCCATTGAGGTCAACCTGTTTTTTTCTAAAGCCATACTGATGATCACTTAAATAGCTTAAACTTGACTCAACTTATAAATGAGCCCACAAGATTTACTCTTACCTCTAAATCTCTTTTGGATTGGGCCTTAGTTTCTCACCCTGAACGAATAACTAAATCTGGGGTTCTACCAGACTGTTTTAGTGATCACCACATGATTTATTGTATTTGGAAAATTATGAAGCCATGTCTCCCTCCTAAATTTATCAAGATAAGGCAAACCAAATTCTTCAATAGTGAACAATTTATTAATGATTTGCAACAAATTAATTGGTACAGGCTCAATCTAAGTCCATTTATTGATGATGCATGGAATTTTCTATATAGTGAGCTGCAGAATGTTATAAAAAAGCATGCTCCTTGGACCACTGTTAAAGTTAAAGGTAGTCACTTACCGTGGGTAAATGGAGACCTTATTAATCTCTTTAAACAGAGGGATAGAGCTTGGTACAAATTTCGACGTACAAAATATACTGCTGACTGGGAAGAATATAAACGATTAAGTAACATTTGCACTGTGCAAACGAGAAACTCCAAATCAAATTATTTCAGAAATTGTCTAACGGATGATTTTAAAAACCCACAACGATTTTGGAAACAGGTTAATAATGTACTTGGGAGACCAGGGCAGGCTACAACTAATGTGAACCTGAATAATGAAAGTATAGATGATCCAGCTATCATTGCTAATGCTTTTAGTTTGCATTTTTCCCTAGCGCCACAAGTACAGACTTCTACTTCTCAACCTGATCTGGCCCCTTGTTTCCAGCCAGGCAGTTCTTTTTTATTTTCAGAGGTCAGCCCAGCTGATGTGCAAAGGGCCATAAGTGAACTGTCCTCTATCAGTGGTGCTGGTCCAGATGGCATAGAGAATAAGTTTATTAAAATCGGTTCTCATGTACTAGCAGTGCCATTGGCCTCAATTTTCAACTTGTCGTTCTCTTCTTGTAAATTTCCTTTAGCCTGGAAATGTGCCAAAGTTATCCCACTTCACAAGGGTGGCGATCCTGTAAATATCAATAACTGCAGACCCATGTTGTGGAAATTCTAATTCAATAACAATTTGTAGAGGCTGAGAATGAAAAACCAAACAGAGTTTTGTCTTTGTAATGCTTTAATTCTCTGCAGAGAATGATCTGGTTTACACGCAGCTTCTGAGTCTGTGTGCAAAGAGATAACACACAGACTCACAGACCACTTTTTATAGAATGTAAAAAGATACATTGAAGGACAGACTAGGACCTTTGAGCCAATCATGTTGCTCTGTGCACATCACATCATAACACATGCACATCTCATGCACATCTCATCGTAGATACCTGGTAACTCTCAAAAACTGTCCGTCTCTGCTACACAGTTTCCCCTCAAATGTTGTTATTCAACCTAAAGCAGTTACGTGCACAAGTTACATAAAATAACTCAATGTCCCTATGGACTATATATACTAACTTATTCATTGTATGTTTAAAAAGATACTTGAATGAGATTATTGCAATCAATGCCAAATTAACAAAACTAAAAAATTCCATAACACTCCTCCCTTTTGATCATTATTGATCACTTATACGGATTAAATGTAGATAAATTTGTGAACACACTACCCTTATAGTTTACATCAATCATGTAAATTCAAGATTTTAAACACCATTACTCTCATAAGGGTGAAAAAAGCATTTGCATTGTTCTTTTTATGGAACATAGTCATTCCTAACATATAAGCAAGCTATAAAGAAAACAATAACTCTTATATTTGATTATATGTAAAAATCTTAGTGTGATATTCAAACAGAAAAAAACTTTCTTAACTTTCCTTCCAGTTGCATCGTCTCATAACACGGACAATGACCTGCTTTAGACCTTCTTTATTCTACAGCATGTAATATTTACTAACTACTCTTCTTCTGTAGAGCTGCAGCAGGTGTCAGATTTTAGCATCTCATTGTATCATCATTTACATCAGAAGTACTCACATATACAAGTCATTATACATTAACATCTGATGAACTACTAAAGATTTCATGATTGAATTTACAGCTCTTCTAATCATTCCCACTACACAAGGCCACATACACAGCAAAAATAAATTCATGGCCAGTGCTGAGATGGCAATTAACCCAATGTTTTCTTCTTTCTGCCGTAAACCCTTAAACCAATTCCATTCCCAATCATCATGGGCATTTACTTCTCTAGCTGTTAACCTGTGAATTGAATTAGTCATGTTTTGAATACATTTCCCACAAGTACACACACATCCCCGCCAGGAGATGCGGCGAGCTGGTCCAAGACAAATCTTGCAGTGCAGTCGGCCTCAGTCCTCATAGTTTCTTCTTGATGTCTTCTATCATCACCTTAGTAGTCTTCATGAAACTCATCAGTTCATACCTTGCGATTTCAAAATAAATTTGAAGAAGGCTGACCCCAAGTGCCGGTATTACAGCATGGAAGAACTTCTCAGCTCTGTTCCACAGCCTGTGTTCCCTCTTGTCGAGTTGGTTGTGAAGTTTGCCGCAGTGGTCGGATGGTATGTTTCCTAACAGCTCAAGTCCCTCACTGTCATCCGTTGGCCCAAACTGACCTCAGATCACCCCCACACAGTGATGTTGCTGCGTGTTCAGCTCCCATACACCACTGTATGTTTGTTCACCTAAGTCAGCCAGACGTCCCCCTTGGCACGGGGCAGTTGGTCAATCACTTCACTGATCTGTAGCCATCTGGTGGCGCTGGAACCTTCCTGCAGTGACTTGCATATACCCACGTAGCTCTCTCTGCCACTTTAACCTCTGTGTTATCAGCAAGACCTGATATCATGCAAGACTCCTTCCGCTGGCTTGGGCAGAGCGTCCTTTACCTGCTGAGATATCTGAGAGAGAACAAGATAAAACTTTCTACTCCACTTTAGCATGTCATCTTCACACAAGGCTGTAGAGCACAGTGGTTGTGGTTCTGGTCCTACTCCAGTGAAAGTTGGCCTGTCAAACAAAATTTCAAATGGTCTCAAGTTAGACTTTGTTCTTTTTCTCATTCACATATACAATGGGGAGTGCTTTTACCCAAGACAGTCCTGTTTGCTCACAACACTTCATTAATCAGTTATTTAATGTCACACCTGACTGATAGTTTTATTTGCATGATCAATTATGCTTTCAATTGTACATTATATTATCAATTCGCTGATTTGGAAGTGGGTGTGCCACTTGAGACATCATTTGCCCTCTGTCCACTTTACTTGTGGCACAGATCATACATGATTGACAATACCTGTCTGCAAAGGAAATTTATTCCTTTGTGGACCAATATTAATTTAGCAAATCAAATATCCCCCCTTTACTTGTCATCTAGGTCATGTACAAGTTTTGCATAGTGTGGGAAAAAGTGTTTTGGCAGACATGGTCTGTCTTCAGTACTCGGCCTGTTTTCAGTTTGCACTTGGCCTTCACCCATTGTTTCTTGGCCTCTACTGTGGCAAAAGCTTGCATAGCTGTAAGATAATCAGAAGGGAGTGTGAATTAATCATTGTTAAATGTTACACAGGTAAAAGAAGTTTCTGTTCTCATAGCTGTGTCCTTCGCCTTGGTATCAGCTTACTTGTTACCTAAAATCACAAAATCATAACTTTTGGAATGTGTGACGCATTTGCAGATAGCAACTACCTTTGGTAGCAAAATTGCTTCAAACAATGCTGCTATTTTATCATGGTTAAAATCAGGCTTACCATTAGACTTTAGAAATTTCTTGTGTTTCCACAATGCCCCAAAATCATGACAAACCCCAAAAGTGTGACAAGAATTTGTATAAATGGTAACTGTTTGTCCATCAACAATTTTGCAAGCCTCCGTCAATGCTAATAATTCAGTTGCTTGCGCAGAGCAATGGGCGTGGAGCGCTCCAGATATTATTGTTGCATATGCAGTGGTTACGACTGAACTTGCTCTGTTTTTGCCAATTATTTGGGTCTCTAGATGCTGAACCATCAATTAATAGAATTAAGTCAGCATTTTCTAAGGGGGTTTCTTTTAAATCTGGTCTTGGTGTACAGACCTGTTCAAATGTGGCAACACAATCTTGTTCTTCCCCATCCTGCTTCGTACACTGTTAAAAATCGCTGTAAAAAAACGGCCAAATTTCGACAGTAAAATACTGTTTTTCATTTAAACAGTGCATTCTGGGTAATATTCATCGTTTTCGAGAAGTAGCCTGCTGCTATATATCGTAAAATAACAACGTTCAAAGTCGACACTCAGCGGCTGTGTTTCAAATCACACCCTACACCCTCATTCACTATTCCCTACATGAGTTTACTAATATAGTCCACCTGACAGAGAGAATGAACACTAATGAGTGAATTCAGACAATGATCAACAGCTGCTGTTAATGAGTAGAATCACTGAAGAAAAAAAAACATAACAAGACAAACACATGAAATACAACTGACTTCAGCCACAGCCTTAGATGAAATCAACTGAAGATTTAAACGATCAACAAACAGCTTCACCAACTTCACACATTACTAACCAGACTGACTTTATTTCTGTCAGATCAGAGAACAGAGATCAAAAGATCTTATTGAGAATTAAAGAGATTTAGATGATAATGTTACTGTTTCGTTTAGCGTCACCATTGTGGAGATCAGTGTTTGCTTTAGTTGGGCTCCTGACCATTGACTTTTACACTTTACATTTTGTTTTATTGCTGTATTTGTATCTTTATGATGCATCTGTTACAGCAGTATTAATTTTGATAGTCAAGTGATTATGGTTGTTTCTAACAGGCATGATCTACTAGACTGACTTAAAGTGTTGCTATAATAATCAAATATTAATTTGGTGTTGAAATATTTGAGTCAATGACACTTCAATTTAGTAAGATTGAAGAGTAGTGAGATAACCAGTATTTATGGATTTAACGACTAGTTTTAGTTAAAAAGTATTTCGGGCAGCAGTCCCCACAACACTCAAAGAGAGAAATCAACAATCAGCATATGAATCTCAACAATGGTGACAATCAAAAGGTTCATGATGCAATGCATGCTGGGTACCAGCACAGGATAAAACTCATCCATGATTCCCAGCATGCATTGCTGCATGAATAAATTATGCCCCTGAATTGTTCACTTATTTTCTTGAATTCTTATGTGCTTATAATTTTGCATTTGTTTTAAGTTTTAGTAGCATGTGTTGTGATGTTCAGAACTGATCTGTTCATTTATTTTGTGGATTGTCACCATTGTTGTGATTCATACGCTGATTCTTGATATTTCTGTCTAAATTTCAGCAAAGGTTTTTTTTATTTATTATGAGTGACATTTTCTTAACAGTCTTTCATAACTTATGGCTCAGCAGTGTTCCTTCTCATGCTGTAGTATCAATATTCAATAAGAGAAGAGATACGGGATTAGATCAGAAATAATAGTATTTGTTCTTGTCAATCTATAAACAACAATATCAGATTTTTCTTTCTTTTGTTCTGTGTACTTTTGTTTTGCTATAACAGGTTCCAAAGGCACATTGTTACAGCATAAAAAAAAAAAAAAAACTTAGTTGTTGAAAAGTCACGTTCAAGAGCCCAACTAAAGTAAACACTGATCTCCATCATGGTAGTGAAAAAAACACCTAAACCTATTTAACTCTCCATAAGTTCTTCTGTAGACATCTGACAGAAATAAAGTCAGTCTGGTTAGTAATGTGAATCTGGTGAAGCTGTTTTAGTAGTTGTTTAATCGGATCTTGAGAGATTTGATGTATTCTTTTATTCAGTTGATTTCATCTAAGGCTGTGGCTGAAGTCATTTGTAGTTCTTGTGTTTCTCTTTCCTTCAGTGATTCTGCAGGTGTTTATCACTAATGCTCAATCATCAATTAATCACCGAATTATCTCATTAACTTCACTGATTCAGTGTTACTCTAACACTCTGTAGTGTGCACACATTATAAGTGTTCATTTAAAACTGAGGATTTTCTTGTGGGGTTTAAAGGGTTAAAGATTTAAGATGAAGAAAAAACAGAATGAAACATAATTTAACAGTAATAAACTGTAATTAATTTACAGGAAACAAACTGTAGAAAAACAGTTATTTACTGGCACCCCTGCTGCCAGTAAATAACTGTTTTTCTACTGTTTCTTGCCGTAAATTAATGGTTGCCAGCCAAAAAAAAGTGTTTTTCTACAGTTTTTTGCCGTCAAGTCAAGGAAAAACAGTAATATACTGTAAAATGTAAACATCAGATTTACCAAATGAAAAAAAAAGTTAATTTAACTAAAATATTTGTGAGAATCCATAGGAAAAAAATTAGGCAAAGTCATACACTGATAATGAGAATAAATACTGAACTTGACTGTATTAATGTGTGTTTGCACAAGAGAGATCGTTTAGTTTAATGTAGTTTTGTTGTTCACCATTGTGCTGTAGAGTAGAGCCGGTGCTTCAGTCAATGATGAGCCACAAATTCTGATTTTCTGCTGCTTTATATAAAGGCAGTAAATGTGGAGTCGCTGATACAGTGATGATCTCTGTGTTAAGTACTTCAGCACATACATGTGTAATACAGCTGACAATGAGCTGCAGTGATTTGAGTAAAAGTCATGTATTTAGTTACTTTATTACTGCACATTAAGTGTAAGAAATATTCCTTCTCAGTGGACTCAAATGAAATAAGTTCATAGTACTAACATCGTAGGAATGCTAGTTTAAAAACTCGAACTGTTTGAAGCAGTGGGAGTGGAGTTAATTTCCATGGTAGAATTTACGGTAAAATACTGTTAAAAAATAAGAGTGGTAAATTAATGGTTAAGAGCTGTAAATTAACAGTACTTTACTGGCACCCCTGCTGCCAGAAAATTACTGTTATTTAACGGCAAAATTTTTTACAGTGTAGGGAGCAGTGTAGCTGGATTTAACACTGTGCATCTTTTAATTGTGATGTTTGGCATTTCTAATAAAATTGCATTGTACCTGAGACACCTGGCCGTTGACAAATGGGATGTTTTCTGTTCCAACAGGATCACAGAGACAGTGCGTGGTATGAGTAAAGTCACATCAGAGTACCCCACAATTTCCCTTGAAGCTAAAATAGCTTTTTTCTGAAGATGCATCAGCTCTCAGGCATTTTTGGCATGCCTGCCGCTACCGGATCGAGCTTACTCGAAAAATAGGCCACAGGTCTCCCCCATGATCCTGTAACAGAACAGAAGTCAGAAACCCATTCTCTCATCAACAGTTTGTACAAAATCTCTCTCTGGGTCGGGGAGTCCCAGTGTTGGTGATGTTTGTAGCAATAATATATTCTTAAATGCTTTCTCTGCTTCTTGAATCCAGGTCAGTTTGTCATGGGGTTGCAAGCCCTTCCCATGAGCCAAAGCGCTCAGGGGCGATTCTTTGATAACATAATTTGGAATGAACATTCGACAATACGAACACATGCCCAAAAATGACATTAGTTGCTTTTTCGTGATAGGCTTTAGAATCTTTTGAATTGTCTCTTTTAGTTTCTCAGTTAAAGATTTGTCATTTTTAGTGGTGATGACCTAAAAATGTCACCTCCCTTTTTACAAACTGCAGTTTTGACAAACTGACTTATGACCCTCAGCAGCCAAAAGTTCTAAAAGTTTGACAGTATCTTGTTCGCATGTTTCTTTATCTTTTTAACAGGGAAAATAGGTGTACGCACAGGAGAATTTTCACAGAGCACAATTACCTCAGCTGCTCTTAATGATTAAAAAAAAACTGTCTGTAATCAGACTTTGGAGTGACTTGAACTGGTTCCCAATTTTTTAACCAGCCCCAAGTCAAATTTAGATAAAGCCCAAAGTGTTTTGGGGAATTCTTTGAACACTGGGTGAGTCTCTACTTTCCGCTTTCTGAGAGAAAGGTTGTTGTCATTGTGTCATCAATTACACAGACTGTACGTACAGCTTTAACAGCAGGCCCATGCAAACCAACCCATTCTCACTCCAAAGGCGTCAAAAACCGAAGCATGGTCAAGCGCCCCTAGCGTCACTTTTATGACGCCAAATGTGCCTCTCGGCGTCGACTATCGAAGCACTACGACCTTCATTGCTTTCAGTGGGAAACTTTTGGCGTCAGAATTCGACACGAGGACATGAGATGTTTATCGCTATGAAATCACGTTCAAGAAGTCTCATTCAGCACACATCGCGCGATACTTGCTATCAGTTCCACAGTTTGGGTGAGTAGTCCTATATACGCTCTTTTAATGCCTTTTATAAAATGTATTCTGTCTTCTTTATTAATCAGATTAGTGCCATATGTTTAATCGCTGTATTATATCGGTCATCCGCGGCTGTCTTTGAGTTTCATTAATAAATAAATGAACACAGCTGCTAATTAGTGTGATTAAACTCTATCTGTCACGTGACGTGCCATAGACCTTCGATCCGTTTTATATTATTATTAATTTCAGGATCAATGATGTAAGTTGTATTTGTAGTAAAATCATGGTAATCACGACACAGTAGTAATAAATGAAATGTGAAGTTAAAACACAGTAAACGGGACATTAGTAACTGTAACTGTAGTTTTACTATGGTATATTAATAATCAATACAACAATACAATAATCACCAAACCAGCTATGTTTGTATCACTGTAATGTTAGTGTTTTTATGTGCTTTTATATGACAGATATCACAGTAATCATGTGTTCTGTACCATGCTTTTAATACCTTTTAATGTGAATCCAAAAAAAAAAAAAATCAAATTAAAAATAAATAATAAAACATGTATTTTTCCATCTTGCAGTTCATTCATATCAGTTTATATATATATATATATATATATATATATATATATATATATATATATATATATATATATATATTTATATATATATATATATATATATATATATTTATATATATAAATATTTATATATATATATATATATATATATATATTTTTTTATTTATATATATATATATATATATATATATATATATATATATATATATTTATTATATCTAAATATTTTGCTCACAGATCATTATTAACATTCTGTATATAATTAAATGTTATTTTCTCTCCCCTTTTTTATTATTTTTATTTTTAGCTGAAAAGACGTAAAGGCAGTCAGCCCAGTGGTGTTTCTGGAGAGGGATTCCTTCAGAAATGGAGAAGACCGAAAGCTGCGGAGGCAGATATTTGCAGCAGTAAGTCTGTGATAGTTTGTCTCTTTTATCAAAAATTCCTGCTGTTATAATTTGTACAGCATTTGTTGTTTCTTAAACTGTTGCACTGTCCAAATACCCACACTTGCCATCTTTGCACTTGACCACTTGATTACTTATTTGACGTCTTTCCTGTATTTGGCCTAGTGTTCGAGTGAGCATGATGACCACAAGTGTGTGTCGAACTTTTCATGACCTGATGACTGTGTTTCCCAATCCTGATCCTGGAGAACCCCAGCACTGCACGGTTTTGGCGTCTCTCTTATCTGCCTTGGAGTCTTCACTGATGAGCTGATGAGTTGAATCAGGTGTGTTTGATCAGGGAGACATCTCATATGTGCAGTGTTGGGGTTCTCCAGGACCAGGATTGGGAGCCACTGCCTTATGGGACACTTATGTGTTTAAAGAGATTTTTAATATCTAATTATCAATATTTCACATACTGTACATTGGACAGCTTTCCATGACCTCTTGTGAGATCTCGGCAAAAAGTCTGATGATTTATTCCAAAACATGATGCATGATGGGATACACTAAGCTTTGTATAGCGCTCCGGAGCAGTATTGGAGAGGTTTAGTGTGTGTTAAGGACGCTGTGCTTTGGCATTATTAAGACCGGGGACAGTCTCGTTCACACACTGTGACGTACACACACTCTCAAGTGGCCAAGACTGCAAGTGTGGGTATCTGGACAGGGTCAAAGTCTTAAAAATGATCCCTAAACACAGTCGCACATCACAGTCTTAATAATCCAGTTTAACACTTGTATGATATTGTACAAGCCCCAGGACTGTCTCATCTGACACTATCAAAAGAATTCATATGACTATAGCTTGTTATTAATTACTTGCTTTCAATAATGGATGCATTTAACATTTAAGCCATCTTTACAGAGGCTGCTTTTATGGTCTAAACAAAACACAGTGTAATGTATAAGTTGAATGTAATGTAATATTTCTGTCTTACAGGATTGTTTGAGGATAACACTGCAGTTCTCCATCATGCACAAGGACTCACCTCGTTAACTCTTTATCCCCCACACACACAGAAATGGTCCCTGGGTCAGTGATTAGACTTTGCAGTGGTTTGATTTTTGCAGAAGATGTAACTTTGTTTTAATTATAAGCTCATAATGAATACATTACAGAACCAGTGATGAAAACAATATTTAAAAATAGTATTTTTCGTATTGATAAAGCATTTTGTTCTCTTTTTCAAGCTTCATACAGTGAACTTTTTAGACTTTAATTAAGAGTTTTAGTAAAGGAGATATTCATACACAGTCATCCCCTAGCTCCAGTCATGAAGTGAATTCATGATGTTATTGTCAAAGCTAGCAGGTGTTTGTTTTCCTGAACACTTTCTCTGTCTTCCATTGTTCAGACAATCAGTGTTTATTTGATGCTGTGCTGATTGAGTTTTATAGATGATATTGCACACTTGACATGCATGTCTTCATGGTGTTTTTTTGTGAGTTTGAAACATTTACATTGTGTTGTATAACATTTTGGTCAATTTAATTTTTTTAATAAAATTGATCTTTTTCCAGTGTTCTCTGAAAGACATACTGTATTTACTGTTTTGTTTTTTAATAAAAGCATTTTCATTTGCATACTGAAAATAGTTAATGTTTACAACATAACTGCCTTTTTATTCTTTATGGTGGCAAAAACGAGTTTGGTGACAGAGGATGCAGTGTAGTAATTTGGGCATGTTGTCTTTAAATGAGTTTGACATATCAATAAATAATGGAAGATCCTTACAAAAATATGCATGTTTATTATGCTTTATGTATTTATTTGTTCATTCATTCATTCATTTATAATTTCTGTTTTTATTCCTAGAGTTCAAATGGTAGAGAATGGTAAATCACAGAAACACAAATGTGAACAATTTTAACTTTAAAACACAATGTAATATACAATGTAAATTTTAGAAGCACGTCATTTGATTAGTAAATATATTTGTCTTTGGTCAAAAAAAAAAATACAAATCTTAAAAATGTGTCTTATATTTAATGAGAGGAATCTATCTGTTGGATACAACTGCGACTGCTGGGCATGTGCACATCAATATTGCCCAATTTTTGTCAAGCTGAACAACGGAGGAAGGTGAAGACGTTAATAAAACAGAATCTAATAAGTAGCAAGCTTAATCTATTGTTAACCAAATCTATCCCTTCAGCCGAAAAACGAAAGACATCTGTCATACATGGATAAGGAAGTGTGACGCTGCTGCTCAGCTTTGATCTCATTGGCTATGACTTTTCAGGACAGTCTGTGGTTGGACTATCTTTTAACCCATATTAAACAGCGCATCATGTTAAAAAGTATGTTTTGCTGCTATCATCACATTAGTAATATATTAAGTCAACAATGAAGTGTTGCTATCTTGAGAAAAATGACATCTTTAGCGAGATCCTAATCCTAACCCTAAGCATAACTTCAATGAACTACAAAAAACAGCCCCCTAGTGTTGCCTTTCTATAGATAGAACGACGGAGGCTTGTGGGTAATGTAGTTTAAAACTTTTTATTAACAAAACGAAATAAATTATTTATTTTAAGGTAAACTGGATATCTAAATATGTTTATTGTGCAAACCTCTATGATATATTTGAGAGGCAGGCTGAAATGTGGTATTTTACAGTGAGCAATATTTAAAATGTCTTTATGCCAGCTTTCCATTTATTTCTGAAAACTGAGCTCAACATTATTTTATCAGCATAGCATAAGTAATAATCCTGCCCATTTTCTCTTTGATATGTTAATTGGACTCTGATTTACAGCCATTTGAAATGTACAGTCTTGGGCTCTTCCGGGGGGTGCTACTGGGCCCCTGGGGGTAGCAGGGCAGTAAAACCTACATGTATGTATTCTCCTCATCATGGACAACAAACTGAGCTGAGTCACATTTATATCTGACAGTTTTCACAGTCCTCTGTTTTCTATTCTATTCATCATGGCTATTATACCTTTTGACAGGACATTGTGAGGCCATCTGATGAAACATGGAAAAATTATAAAGAAATGATTTAATAATGAAAATAATAGATTATTTCTTTGATTTTTGAAGTAAATGGCAAGAAATGGATGAACCTGCAACAACTTGCCATTATCTATTCCCCACTGTAAAGCAGTAATCAAGGACAATGTATACACATTGTGATACTTCACTATTACACAAGGACAAATTCATGCAGTGCTAAGAATATTAATTTTATATATATATATATATATATATATATATATATATATATATATATATATATATATATATATTAGCATTATATATAACTAATTAGCCGAAATCAGTGTAAAAATGTCCTCCTCACCCCCGTATCTTGCTCCTCATGTGCTGGACATCAGTAATGTGCGTGCTCTTGGTTTTAATGCAGTACAAGATCCACGTTGATCATTCCTGCTACATTCTCAGTTATCCCTCAAGTGTTTATAACAATAAAGCCCATGGCACCATCTTGTAATGCAGAATAATTAATCTTGTAACTCCCTGTATTTCACAAAAAATTTGCATATTTGTTACTAAAATATAAAAAAAATTACTTTCTGGTGTACTGATGTCCCAGATGTTATAATCCGATCAAAAATGTTTATGTCTTAAATAAACAAATAATCCCAATAATTAATATGTCGTTTTTCCAAGTCTAAAATAAAAACATATGAGCCTACCTAGTAAAATTATGTATTTACCAAGAATCTTCAGAACACAATATTCACCATTTTCATTTTATTGAAGCATAGACTATAAAGTTGATAAAGTAGCATCAAGACAAATAAGATTCAATGAAAATAATTATCATCAAAAATACATTAACCTCATATATAAATCAGTTCACACAGATGAGTGATGAAATGTCCTTAAAAGTCACACAGTCCCATCCAGTCAACTGTGATACAGATCATGTGATACATATAAGACATGTGATACTGTTCCAGAAAATAATGATTCCCATCATCACATCTAAACTGGTTTCATCTCCCCATCTTGATCTTCTTCTGTCGTGTCTGGAAACAGTTTGTGGTTGATATCCAGCACTGGTGTGGTGTAGCTTGTTCTCAGCCAGAGGATCTCTCAGTCCTAAGATCCCAGACCTGGTCAAAGTGAAACAAACAATGCAGAAGAAGTTGTTTAATGGACAGAGAGCGCAGCTTATGTTCTGTGTGGTTTTATCAGGGTGAGCAACTATGACCCTTGTAGTACTGTACACTTACCATTCTTCAAGCTGTTTTAAGACCTTTTGAGAAGCTTTTTCTCTGAAGACAATTTACCACATCCTCTTCTTTCACTCCTTTCAAGAGCATCACTTGGTCAAAACCCCTCATTTGGCTGATGAGATCATCTGTACAAATAAAAATACTGCAATAAATATGTCATTCTGCAAGAATTAAGAAAAAGTTACAGAAGCAAAGGTCTTGCTCATGAGACTGCATTAGCATGTGTAGTTCTCAGAGACTCTAGAATTCATCTATTGTTGCAGTAAATGTGTTTTTTTCCTCTAGAATCTTTCTCCAAAGTTCCTGACTTCTCTCACAAATGTGTTTTAGTCTGTGCAGTGTAAGGCCTGGCTTCAAACCAATCAACTATCAATTCACAATTTATAACATAACATTTACAAAACAATGAAATAATGTCAATTGGTGTTTATATCAACTAAACCAATTTCATGATACTTGTCTACTTTTAAAACAGGTGGTGTGTTTTTAAAAACATAATATTAAAAATGTCCAGTCACACTTTGCTAACATGCTGTAATTGTAATAGTATAAAACGAAATCAAGGCTGACATGACCAGTTCTGTGAGAGAACATCATAAAGTGCTGTATAACACAGCATTGCTTCAACACACACATACCAGAGGACTTCTGTTTGTTTGAGCACAAGATGGCCATCTTCATTCCTCATCCTGAGCAAATCATTTCCTTGGTCTTCCTTCTCTTCTGTCAAACAAGAAAATCTCTACTTACTCTCTGTGCAATTAATATTGCTCATTAAACATAATTAAGTTAATTTAAAGTAAGATTCAGACCAGAGCATTTGATGAGTAAATGTTGATGAAAAAATATTCTAAACAAATGTACCTGGGAAGAGCTGATAAAATAAATATTATTAATTACGTGCAACTTGTACATTACACCTCTGTAAAGATGCTGTATAATTAAATGTTAAATGCATCCATTATTGAAAGCAAGTAATTAATAACAAGCTATAGTCATATGAATTATTTTGATAGTGTCAGATGAGACCGTCCTGGGGCTTGTACAATATCATACAAGTGTTAAACTGGATTATTAAGACTGTGATGTGTTTAGGGATCATTTTTAAGACTTTGACCCTGTCCAGATACCCACACTTGCAGTTTTGGCCACTTGAGAGTGTGTGTACGTCACAGTGTGTGCACAAGACTGTCCCCGGTCTTAATAATGCCAAAGCACAGCGTCCTTAACACACACTAAACCTCTCCAATACTGCTCCGGAGCGCTATACAAAGCTTAGTGTATCCCATCATGCATCATGTTTTGGAATAAATCGTCAGACTTTTTGCCGAGATCTCACAAGAGGTCATGGAAAGCTGTCCAATGTACAGTATGTGAAATATTGATAATTAGATATTAAAAATCTCTTTAAACACATAAGTGTCCCATAAGGCAGTGGCTCCCAATCCTGGTCCTGGAGAAGCCCAACACTGCACATATGAGATGTCTCCCTGATCAAACACACCTGATTCAACTCATCAGCTCATCAGTGAAGACTCCAAGACCTCAAAAGTGTGTTTGTCAGATAAGAGAGACGCCAAAACCGTGCAGTGCTGGGGTTCTCCAGGATCAGGATTGGGAAACACAGTCATAAGGTCATGAAAAGTTCGACACACACTTGTGGTCATCATGCTCACTCGAACACTAGGCCAAATACAGGAAAGACGTCAAATAAGTAATCAAGTGGTCAAGTGCAAAGATGGCAAGTGTGGGTATTTGGACAGTGCAACAGTTTAAGAAACAACAAATGCTGTACAAATTATAACAGCAGGAATTTTTGATAAAAGAGACAAACTATCACAGACTTACTGCTGCAAATATCTGCCTCCGCAGCTTTCGGTCTTCTCCATTTCTGAAGGAATCCCTCTCCAGAAACACCACTGGGCTGACTGCCTTTACGTCTTTTCAGCTAAAAATAAAAATAATAAAAAAGGGGAGAGAAAATAAAATTTAATTATATACAGAATGTTAATAATGATCTGTGAGCAAAATATTTAGATATAATAAATATATATAAACTGATATGAATGAACTGCAAGATGGAAAAATACATGTTTTATTATTTATTTTTAATTTGATTTTTTTTTTTTTTTGGATTCACATTAAAAGGTATTAAAAGCATGGTACAGAACACATGATTACTGTGATCTCTGTCATATAAAAGCACATAAAAACACTAACATTACAGTGATACAAACATAGCTGGTTTGGTGATTATTGTATTGTTGTATTGATTATTAATATACCATAGTAAAACTACAGTTACAGTTACTAATGTCCCGTTTACTGTGTTTTAACTTCACATTTCATTTATTACTATTGTGTCGTGATTACCATGATTTTACTACAAATACAACTTACATCATTGATCCTGAAATTAATAATAATATAAAACGGATCGAAGGTCTATGGCACGTCACGTGACAGATAGAGTTTAATCACACTAATTAGCAGCTGTGTTCATTTATTTAAACGCAATGAAACTCAAAGACAGCCGCGGATGACCGATATAATACAGCGATTAAACATATGGCACTAATCTGATTAATAAAGAAGACAGAATACATTTTATAAAAGGCATTAAAAGAGCGTATATAGGACTACTCACCCAAACTGTGGAACTGATAGCAAGTATCGCGCGATGTGTGCTGAATGAGACTTCTTGAACGTGATTTCATAGCGATAAACATCTCATGTCCTCGTGTCGAATTCTGACGCCAAAAGTTTCCCACTGAAAGCAATGAAGGTCGTAGTGCTTCGATAGTCGACGCCGAGAGGCACATTTGGCGTCATAAAAGTGACGCTAGGGGCGCTTGACCATGCTTCGGTTTTTGACGCCTTTGGAGTGAGAATGGGTTGTGCAAACACATTCGGTATGCAGACAGTGTTGGATTGTATTCAACATTTTCCTCTGCTGTCTCCATCCAATTCACATAAAAAAATACACATTTTTACAAATAAATCAATGTCTTCCCTATGGTCATTGTTCTTTTTGGACAATGAAACATGTGGAAGAGAATCAAACAACATTTGCTGTGCATTTCTCAAATCAACAGAAACAGCACATCTATTTTATGTCTCGATTAACCATTTCAGGTCTGTTGTTTCTATACATAAAACCATTTTTATTCAAAAATGTAATCTTTTCCAAATTATATATGTGCTGAGCAATGTAAGTCAGAGAATGGCATAATTCAGAATCGGGTGAAACTGTCTTTTGCAGCCTTGACAAGCTTTTCACATAATTCATCATCTTTCCGTTTACACTTGTAAATACACAACTGCCATAGTTGGATTGATCTAAAATTTGAATTTGGCACTGGACCACTTTCCAGTTTCACATTAAATCTCTTTCTTACAAATTTTGAAGGCAGTTTTCTGACAGTAGTAAACAATGCTTAAAGTTCATGCCATTCTAATCTTTACATCTCAATGGTACAGTGAAATTTTCTCTGACCGTATAACCAGATGCAGTAGTAGACCAAACTAAATTTACACTTAATTTTGGAATTGGATCTATTTATTCCATTCTAATTACTGAGTTGCCAGCCCTTTCAACTCCATTAACCTATATTATTTGTGGCATTTGTTTATAAGCTAATTTATGTTCTTGTCGAGAGAAGATCTATAATTTTCTAATCTTTCAATATGATCATGTATTAAAGCAAGCATTTTTCTTCATTGATAAGAGCAGAAATATGAGCAAGCATATTTTCTTCATTGCAGTGAGCAGAAACATGAGCAAGCATACTTTCTTCATTGCAGTGAGCTTTAGAGAAAATGCGTGTGTTTTCAGACTTATCTGTTTGTGCTGCGTGGCCTTGGTGGACTTTGCTCCAGACTCCCCTCTCCTTCTCCAGCTTCTGCTATTAAAGTCTCTGTTGTCCGTCTGCCTCAGCTTTCTCTGGTCCAGCCGCCGTTTGGTTGATCAAATGTGCACAGTGAGATTTTCCAGTGTCAGCAACATCAGCAAACATCAGTCTGAGACAGTCTTTGTCCTCTGCTCTTCTGTGTGATTTTGGTGGTGTTCACTCTGACTGGAAAGTCAGTCTTGATCCATTGACACAGTGTTTCCACTGCTTGATGATATGTTCGTTGTGTCTCTTTCAAGTCTTTCTCGTTCCATGGTTAAGAGACCATCACAGTTCTACTCAGCCCAGCCGCTTGAATCATGGGGATAGCTTTGACGTGCTCTCCTTTTTATCCTCCAGTTTCTTCTCGTTCAGGCTGTCCGGCTGCAGTGTCACTCTCTCATGAACTTTAGATCTGGTGCTGACTCTGGCCATGGAGTATTTCATCATTCCGATGACATTGCTGGTTGCAGAGCAGACGGTTTGGATGATGATGATGATGCTGTCGAAGTTGTGCTTGTCTTTCGTCAGGCAGTAAGGACTGCAGTGCAGATGCAGTTGTTCTGTAGGATGGAGGCAGCTGGGGTGGTTGAATCTGGTGCTGCTGTGGTATTTGTCGATTGGGGTGAAGCCAGGAGTCCAGATCAAAGTCCACTTTGGCACACCGCAGTTCTCTAAGGGGATAAAGAGAAGAATTCTGAACAGATTGATCAGTTCTTTTGTCAGCATTTTCTACAGAACTGTAATTTCTCAGTTCTTTCCTAAATAGCATTGATATTTATTTCTCAGTGTTCTGTTGCTTAACGCCTGCGCAATAAAAATTCCTGTTTCTGAAACTTGTCTTTTTGCTTGTTTTTCGCTTTTTATATTCTCTTAATTTATCAGATTTTTCCAAGTTCTCTTTTATATTGTTAAGGGCTGTTATGCTAAAGGTACCTTTTCTTTTTCTTTTGGAAAACCATAATTCTCAACCCAGGGTATGACTTCCATAATTATTTCCCATATTTCTTTTTCATATCATTGTAAATTGGACTGTCCAAATCATCAAGATCGATCTTAGATTTGACATTTCCAGATTTCCACAATTGTCGTCAGTGTGTGTCCTTTGGGGGCAGCACCTCTAATTTCACTGGCATTGACAGAGGAATTCCTCAAGGTTCCTCTCTCGGTCCTTTACTTTTTTCGATATTTATCAGCACTACATTACAAAATGGTTTTGATTCCGTCCAGAGGTGGCTATTGTCCAACAAGCTTCTACTTAATAAATCAAAATCATATTCAATGCTTTTTCAAAAAAAGCCAAATTCTTCATTTGAAAATTCACTAAAAATTACATTTCTTGATCAAACTCCCATAAAACCCACTAAGCAGGTCAAGTATTTTGGCTTGATTCTGATCTTTCTTTTAGTACTCATGTATATAATATAACTAATAAGCTCAACTACTCACTTAGAATTTTATACCAATCAATTAACTGTTTCAATTTTCCTGTTAGAAAAATAATTGTTTCTCAACTTTTATTGCCAATTTTGGATTATGCCGATATCGTATATCAAAATACTACAGCCTCTTGCCTTCAGTCTCTTAACACCGCCTACAATAGCCTGTGTAGATTTATTCTCTGCTGCCTCTACAGAACACACCATTGTGAAGTGTACCATCAATTGTCCTGGCTGACCCTACCAGATAGAAGGCGTTTTCATTGGTTACAATTTATTTTTAAATTAATTTATATGGAATATCCATGCTATTTAAAACAATATCTAATCCTATTTGGCTCATTTTATAACTTGCGACACAATAACCAAATTTATTTTCTCATTCTTCAAATCAATAAAGAAATAGGAAGATATGCATTTCAGTATAAAGCACCGTATGAGTGGAATAACCTTCCAATTTCAATACGCTCTTTGACTTCCTTTCCAATGTTTAAAAATGCCCTAGTTCAACATCTTCAGAATACATGCAATTGCTTTTTATTATATATATATATATATATATATATATATATATATATATTCATCTCTGTGCTGGTTTGAGTGCACAGGTAAGGACAGATGCTGGAGCAATATCAGTGGCCACTACTTCACTTCACTACTGCTCTACAGTGGTTACCACTGATAGAGTTGATACCCTTAAACGGGACTAAATTAAACCTATTTTTAGCATGGTGCATTAATCCCTTACATTTATGTGTGCATACGTATTTACTGGTGTCTAGATGTGTGTTTCGGTACATATATATTACATGTGTTTACTCAGTTGAAGGATGAGTGAGCAACTTTTGGAGAGTCTTGTATGAGGGAATGTCTTGTTTGTATGACATATATATATATATATATATATATATATATATATATATATATATATATTATTTTTTTTCTTTGTTTGACTGCAGCTGTAAGGTCAATGTCAATTTCTGTACCTGGACTCGAGGACCCCCTCGAAAACGAGATGGTTCATCTAAAGGGGTTTTTCCTCTTCAATAAATAAATGTCAGAATGAAAAAAACAGTATATTGTTTATTGGCACTAATGTTTGTCTGTCTAAAACTCAGTGGTGCACACATACTATGCAGCCCCTATTTGTGGGCATGACACTATGGCGTTATCTGTGCGAAATACTGCTTTTTTATATGTTTTTATTTGACTGATATTGCTGACAAAGTACATGTCCATCTGGGTTTTCTGACATAGTCCACTTGGGTGTGACACTATTCCCAGATCCAACATCTGACTTCTGAGGTGAATCAAATGCAGCATAAACACAGGAAATTAACGCAGAACAATAGCAATGGAAACACACTTCAAAATAAGAGTTTAACACAAAACACAAGAACACAGGCTGAGATCATGACACACAAGGTTTATTTTGTGTGTGTGTGTGTGTGTGTGTGTGTACCTACTTATGTCACTTTTGGGGACATTCACCAGGATACACACCAGTAAACTGAGGACCACCTTGACAATTTAGGACTTTTTTTTATGTCCTCATTTGTTTGACATTTAGCATGCACTAAAATGGTGTCTGGCCTTAAAATCTAATTTGTCCCAAAAATGCACTTTTAAGTGATTAAGTGTGTATGCCGTATGATGGCGGAGTGAGCGGTAGCGTTTTTGCAGGCTCCGTTATTAAAGTCTTGAAATCGTCCTAAACATTTAATCTCGGACAGAAAAAATTTCAGCAACTTCACATAAGAACTGCACAAATAACATCTCAGCCCTACGGAGTTCTATTTTTCGAAGCTGACTATCTTTACTCAGTTTTTCTTTTTCTTGTTCTGCAACGTGAACGAGATGGCTAACGCTAGCAAAGTGGCTAAAGCTCAACTGCTAACAGACCACGACTATAACCTGACGGCCCTGTGCGAGGCATGTGAGGAAGAAGAAACAGAGGCAATGGAGGAAGAAAATCGGAAAATGTCTCATGACCACACACCTTTGCCTAGCCAAAATCCCAAGAAAATGAAACCAAAGAATCAAGATGTGGGAAAACAGCCGGGTGAGATAACAAATGAAACCATCTTAGATGCAATTCAAACTTTGATAAAGAGATTTGATGAACAAGATGACAGATTGAAGCCTTTTGAAAGTCGAATGGAAGCTAATACACAAGCAGTGAGAGAAAATAGGGAAGAAATAAGCAAAGTGAAGGAAGAAATGTTGCTGTTGAAAAAAGAAAATGCGTCACTGAAGCAGATCTGTCTGAAGCAAGCCAGGTATAAGAGAAGGTGGGTTCTTAGACTGATGGGCCTTCCTGAAAAAGACAAAGAGGATACAAGAGAGACTGTGATCGGCATCCTGACAACAGTGATCCCGGTGTCAGTGGAGAAACTCCATGAGTCAGTTGACACAGTGCACCGCTTGGGAAAGAAGAACGATGCAGCTACCAACAAGATGCCCAAGCCTATAATCATCCAGTTTGCCTTGAGAACTTTCCGTGATGAAGTATGGAGAAGATCAAGAGAGCCAAGAGTGTGCAGAGAGATGAACATTCAGTTCAAGGAGGACTTCTCAAAAGAAGATCGCGAGGCTCGTGCAAAGCTTTGGCCTAAGGTGCAAGAAACCAGAAGAAACGGAAAAAAGGCCTCCCTAAGAGAAGGATATGCTCTCATTGATGGACAGAGAGTTGACCCCTAAGTACTGTGTAGTAAGCAAATGCTCAGACACTTTCTGCTTATTCAGTAGGGGTGCTCCGATCACGATCGGCCGATCGTTAATGCGCATCTAGTCAGTAAAGCCGGTTCTCTAATCAGCGGTTAATTCCATCAGGTGCGTGATTTCACATAGAGCAGCTGTTACTACACATAGCCGTTGTTAACTGAGAAGATGCACCAAAAAACGCTGAAAATGAAGTGGATTTGCGCATCTTCTCTATTAACAACGGCTCTGTGTAGTAACAGCTGCTCTATGTGAAATCACGCACCTCATGGAATTAACCGCTGATTAGAGAACCGGCTTTACTGACTAGATGCGCATAACGATCGGCCGATCGTGATCGGAGCACCCCTATTATTCAGAGCAAAAATTCAGTAACATGGTAAGATGTATTTAAGTTTTACAGAAAGAACTCTCAGGTATTTTATTTAATTTAAACATATTCTGTTAGTATGAATCTTACCAGGTGAAAGTTTAATTGATTTAACTGCAAAAAGGGGTTAGAGGACTTCAAATACGAGTTGATGTTTTTTCTATATTTTTGATATGTTACTCAGGACAACATGTTCATTCCTGCAAAAAAACAAAGTTAAGCGCATTTAGAACAATCATACTTTCTTTTATATCAGTGAATGTTAGGGGATTGAATAACATTACAAAGCGTAAAGCCTTTTTTTTTTTTGTAAGGATCAGAAATCGCAATGCATCTTTTTACAGGAGACTCATTCTGTTATGGACAATGAAAAATTTTGGAAAATTCAGTGGGGGGATTACGCCTTCTTTGCACATGGAACATCACATTCAGCAGGAGTCATGATACTATTCAATAGATTTCCAGGTAACATAATGGATCATAAAAAAGATACTGAAGGCCACTGGTTAATGGTGGTTGTGGAGACAAATGACAAACGTTATATTTTGATATGCGTTTATGGCTTTAACAACCAAGCAATCAATGTGAAGTTGTATGAAAAATTAAGCCAACTTATAATTGAATGGAAAACAGCATATGATTCAGATAAAGTGATATTGGGAGGAGACCATAATATAGCCCCTGATTCATGGCTAGACCGAATACCTCATAGGAATTCTCAACCTGTATATAGCGACACTATACTGTCTTTATGTACAACAACGTATATAATTGATTATTGGAGAGCATTAAATCCGACATCAGTTTACATGGTATAACTCTGCAGGAAACGGTCAATGTTCAAGATTAGATTACTGGCTGATTTCATGTGAGCTATGTAGGGATGTTTCAGATTGTAAAATATCAGCCTCTCCGCTTACAGACCATTGCATGATTAGTCTAAACCTATTAACATCCAAACAGCAAATAAATTATCCAAATATCTGGAAGTTAAATAATGATTTCTTAAAAAATGCTGAATTTTGTGAACAGGTGAAGTCTCTTATCCCAGAGGTTGACAAGCTAGACATGAGTGATATCAGTAAATGGGAATGGTTTAAAGGGGGGGAGGGGGGGGTGAAATGCTCGTTTTCACTCAATATCCTGTTAATCTTGTGTACCTATAGAGTAGTACTGCATCCTTCATAACTCCAAAAAGTCTTTAGTTTTATTATATTCATAAGAGAAAGATAGTCTGTACCGTTTTGTGTGGGCAGAGCTAAAGAATCACGAGCGCGAGTAAGCTTTTGCGTTGAGAGCGTTTGGAAGCTGTGACATTACCCCGAGGAAAAAAACATCATCCAAAACAAACCATGGCTAACAGTCAGATTTAGCTGTATATTTATGATCCAGAATCAGATCCAGAGACTGAAATTTAACGAGAGCAGCAGCAGCAATGACTACAGCAGGATGTCTCTATGTGGTATGTATTGAAACTGTATATATTTGCTTAGCGGTTTTGGAAAATGACTAAGTTCCACTTTATGTCGTCTTTTTTTTAAGCTGTACATGTGGAAAGTGCAGTTTGATGACAACATCACATGTTGTTTACTTGATGTGCTTACGCGCCGATAGCTAAGTTAACAACACAGAGATATTTGAAGCAGTTTTACTCACCGCCTGCGGTTCCAACACACGATCGTGACCCTTTTTCGTTGGGACCGCATTATCCTTAAGAAATAAATGATGTGCAAATCCGGCGTCAAACTGGGCCTTGTTTGTAAAACAAGCATCTTCGAAATGCAGGGAACAAACAAAAACACTTGCACAACTCCGTTGATGCTCTGTAAAAATAAACTCCATCCACTGGTCCATTAATGCTGTTTTTTTTTGGTAATCTGTGCAGGGTTGTCTTGCCCTGGCAACCAAAAACACTTCTTTTGTGACAATTCGGTCTCTCGCTCTGATCAGTGAATGTCTGTGCTCTGCTATACGGGAGCGCGCGCTCTTCCGGGAGAAGTGCCCTTGGGACCCATATAAGGAAATTCCACTCCATCTAACGTGTCACAGAGCCATACTCGAAAAAAACTTTCCGAAACTTGTGACAAACTGGAAAGTTTTACCTTCAAACGTACAACTTAATTTTTGAAACTTTGTCCATGTTTAGCATGGGAATCCAACTCTTTAAACGTACAGTATGGAATTTTTGGCCACCAGGGGTCACTCAATCAAAATAATAACATAAGACGTACTTTGATGACGTCGGGAAAGAGCGTAAGGGCCATTTCATAGTCAACGCGAGAAACGCGAGCAAGCAACGCGAGAAACGCAAGCAAGCAACGCGAGCGACGCGCTCCCTTTCATAGTCTAAACAGTGAACACAAGCGTCACGGGTGATGCGTGTATGCAATACACCGCTCACGCAACAGGGGGTAGTAGAGTCGGGTGATATTAGTAGAGTCGGGTCGCGTGATGTTCAGATCACAATGGCAACTGAAGAGGAGTGTATTCTGTTGCTGATGAACTATCATATAAATGTGGATGAATACGTATAAGTTCGCATAATTTTTCCTCTTCGCCCGCCATTGTATTCAAACCTTCTTCTTCTGTAAACACAATATACTTGAATTAATGTACAATACTTGCAATGTCGCCCCCACCGACAACGCATAGTATTGCGTGAATCGGCGCGTCGCGCATCAAAAACTAGGACGACACATTTGGCTACGCACCGACGCATAATGGCGGCCGAAGCATAACGATGCGTAGCCTCGGGGACCATAGACAGTAAAAGAAATGGACACAGCGACCCCATTGGAACTCAATTGAGACAAATGAAGCCCATTTTTAGCGTTTTTTAGCACTTCCGTTTCTGACGCGCAGACTCAAACTAAGCTTGGCGACGTCAGCAACCTGTCTGACAGATGTAAATCTTCTAGTAGCTGTGCGTGCAAACTGCCATCGTTAATCTTGCAGAGACGGCGAGCTTGAGCGGGGATTTCTTTGGCGTGAGTGAGCAGGAGTAAGTATTCTGATTAATTATTTTGTATAGTATTTTAAAATGTAACGCCAGTATGCCATATTAAGTTAATTGCCTGCGAGCTTCTCCTCCTGTCTGTACGGTAATGCGACAGAGAGTCGAGTGGTTATGACGCAATCGTTAGCCTATTTTTACAAAAACTGTTTCTATGGGGCCATAATGTAACATAGAAGGTAATGGAGCCCATTATACATTGTTGTGTATCTTTAGAAATAAATAATGGACAAATGGAGTCTTTAAACGCCTCAGATGTAAAGTTATTCGCTGTCAAAGTGACGCCAAAATGAATGGGAGTCAATGGGAACGCTAACGCAAGTGAAGTTCTGCTACAAGGTGGCGGCACTCAGCCGACTTCAACTTCCGGTCGACTTCCTTGCCGCCTGTCGGGGACGCGTATTCGTACAGATGCGTTGACTATGAAACGGCCCTAAGGCTCATGGGATTTGTTGTTCATTGGAACACGTGCTCTGTCGCTTCCCACATAGAAGGCACTGCAGCCAGACCGATATACACAACACAGACCGGAAGTTAACTTAGGTCCAGGCGCGTGCGCCCGATGAAACCGTCTATATGAATTATGAGACCGCTATCAAATCAATATTCCATCTAGCTAGTAGTAATATATGTTAAAAAAACACGGTCGCCTTTCGTTAATAATTATAATTACGTTATACTATGATATCGAACAAGTTAGAAAACTGCATTTGAAGCCACTTTATTCAGCTAGATATAGAACAAATGTAGATTTACATGAGAGCTAGTCCGTCTGCGTTTTACACAAGACATCATCGTTTCACAAAATATACGGATAGATAAAGTTAGCTGAATGGATGCATACCTGTTTATCAGAATGCAAGCGAGTTCGGCATCTCTCTGTAGTTTCAGCTTGTCACAAAGCTCTCTCTATCTTGGAAATGCAACTCCAATATTTACCCGTGTCTTGTTGCTTCTCTTGTCCCAAAACCATCTCGGGTCATGTATTTCACCCGTGCGTTTGCGCTTCACGAACGTGCAGGCAAAGCATAATCATGATCCATAAGTTATTGATTGAGGTTTAAATACGAATATAAATATAAAATATAATAGTCTCGATCAAGGCTACTTTTCTTCTTCGTCTCGTCTTTGTTTCTGTTCACCTTTGTATTTGGCGATTCCGCAGGAAGTTAGATAAACTAGAGGGGTCAAAGTTTATATGACGCCATAGACGGGCGACAAAACGGAAATAAAGAAACGCCGTTTCCCTTTCATAGGTCACTTCGATGCTGCGGTGACGTCACCACGTATGGGAACACCTTCGGTGTGACGAATGTCTGAAGCCCTATACCATCCCGCCAATCCTATTGGCCAAATAGCACTTGGCACCGCCCTACGCATGCGTACGCATCGTATACCCGGGTGCCGCGCGCCATTTCGCTCAGATTTCATTCCTTCAGGAATAGCGAATCATCTGTGCCCTATCATCTCGCGTTCTCCAGCGATTTTCTTCGAGCAGTGTTTAACTCCTCTTTCGCGGACGCGATGAGTCAACGAAAGGTAAGAGCCGTATAATGGGTTTATCACAGGGAGGCACTCATGAGAGATTCGTTTGCAGCCTCTGTACATGTTCTCTCTGTGATAGCCTACAGCTATGGTAAAATAAAAGAAAAGTATCCGCGCTCTGGAGTCTATTTCTTAAGTCGCCTCGCGTCTAACCCCCACCGTTCGCTTCTGCGGTCGCCGAGGCCCCGCACGAGGTGTTGGTTAGGGGCGATATGTGTGGCTTGACTATGAATACAGTGATGCACTGGAGTTTTTCCACTTGCTCGCTCTTCCCCACTCGAGCGCGCTAATCAGAGCAGTTTTGCTTTTTACTATGTTTGTCTAACCGCGGCTTCGAACTCAGAGTAGGCTCTGGCCGGCATACGCGGTTCTCATATGCGGTTCTCTCCCTCCGAGCGGACAGGAGAAACGCACCTCCCCTTCCTCAGTGTGCTATTATGTGGCTATCCGCGCGGTGGATAAACTACCCTTCTCACGGACCTCCACCAAGAGGTTTCGAGGTCCTGGAAGCAGCCTTAATCAGCGCATATCACGAACGGCGCGGGTTTTGCCACGATTAAGTGACATGGCGGACTGCTCTTATATAGCGATGCCGTTTGACTACCTCTCTAGCCGAACGGAACCTAAGTCTCGTGGAAGACGTATCGAGTCGTGTCTATTTCGGCAAATTTTATTCTCTTCTTAACCCCACGCTCTAACATTGACTGTCTCGCAGCACAGGCACTTCGAGCGTCACTGAACTGAGCTGTTATTTGAACGCCCCCTCAGACACTGCACAATTCAGTCTTCAGAGTTTGAGGAACGGCATAAGAGACTAGCGAATATGGCCAGTTTATTATGGCTCACACAGCTGCCACGTTTTCGCTAGCGGCGTGGCCCAATGTTTATTTTGTTGGATTAAATCCTGCCGTGGACACGCTTCAGGATTATACACAACGAAATGCAGCGAGTTTGACGAATGCGCTTTCCTTCAATGTTTACCAGGGTCTGTGCCCTCCACTAAAGAGTGCTGTTGGACTGCTAATGCACATCCAACCCTCTCACTGCAGTCCCCGCGCTCTAACATTGACTGTCTCGCAGCAAAGGCACCTCGAGCATCAGTGGATTGAGCTATCATTTGAGCGCCCCCTCAGACACTCTGCGCAATCCAGCCTTCAGAGTCTGAGGGACGGCACAGGAGGCTGACAAATATGGCCAGTTTATGACGGCTCATACAGCTGCTGCGTTCTCGCTAGCGGCGTGGCCCGATGTTTATCTTGTTGGATTAAATCCTGCCGTGGACACGCTTCAGGATTATACACAACGAAACGCAGCGAGTTTGACGCATGCGCTTTCCTTCAATGTTTGCCAGGGTCTGTGCCCTCCACTAGAGAGTGCTGTTGGACTGCTAATGCACATCCAACCCTCTCACTGCAGTCCCCATGCTCTAACATTGACTGTCTCGCAGCAAAGCCACCTCGAGCATCATTGGATTGAGCTATCATTTGAGTGCCCCCCCCTCAGACATTCTGCACAATCCAGCCTTCAGAGTTGAGGGACGGCAAAAAAGGCTGGGAAAGATGGCCAGTTTATACGGCTCACACAGCTGCCACGTTCTCGCAATAGCGGCGTGGCCCGATTTTTATCTTGGTGAATTAATCCTGCCGTGGATACGCTTCAGGATTATACACAACGAAACGCAGTGAGTTTTACGCATGCGTTTTCCTTCATGTTTGCCAGGGACTGTGCCCTCCACTATAGAGTGCTGTTGGACCGCTAATGCACATCCAACACTCTCACTGCCGTCCCTATGCTCTAACATTGACTGTCTCGCAGCAAACAGTGCTTCGAGCAGCATTGGATCTGGCTGTAACGCCAAAGTAAAAAAAAAAAAAAAAAAGATACCTCAGACACTCTGCGCAATCCAGCTTTCAGAATTCGAGGGGCGATTCAAGGGTCCTACACAGACGACCCGTTTATGACGGCTCGCACAGCCGCCGCTTTTCGTTAGCGGCAGAGCCTGATGTTCAATTCGTTAGCCTAATTCCTGCCGTGGACACGTTTCAGGATTATACACAACGGGACGCAATGGCTCTTATGCATACACTTCCCCTGTGCACGAATGCAGCAGGTTTTTCCATGCACGGACATTTAATGTGTATTACAGCGTTGCAGAAAGTGGAAATTTTGAGACCGCTCCCTCAAGAGAGTTGGGGATTTACAGGCTCTTCTGTCTCACCCTCGTGCATGGAATTTGCACCGGGATCTATGTCGGTGTTGTTGCGACCGAGGCCTAATTATGATCCTAGGTCGCATCTAATCCCTTTCGCTCTCAGCAAATGGTCCTGGAAGCTTTATCCCCTGCTGAGGCAGGGTCAGAAGATCTAGGTCTTTGCCCCTTAGGGCTTTAAAGACTTATGTGTATCTTACAGCCCCATGGCGTGAGTCTGACCAGCTGGACATAAGAGTAAGGCCATGCGGTTACAAACAGTGCATGTCCCATTGGCTGGTGGAGGCAATATCTTTAGCCTATGAGGCGCACAGACTCGCTTCGCCCTTAGGAGTTAAAGCTCATTCCACTAGAGCTGTGGCTTCTTCTCAAGCTTTTCTCAGTGGATCTTTTATGGATGATATCTGTGCTGCGGCAGGATGGTCCTCACCGAGCACTTTTATCTAGTCCTACAGTCTGAATGTGAGGATGGCTCCTGGCTCCCGGGTTCTCTCCGCTGAGCAGATGCTTCCTCGGATCCCAGCTATCAGGTACGTCAGGCGTTTTGGTATAGCGTTCCCATACGTGGTGACGTCACCGCAGCATCGAAGTGACCTATGAAAGGGAACATCTCGGTTACGTATGTAAACATGGTTCCCTGAATAGGGAACGAGATGCTGCGGTCCTGGCCGTGCCGTACCTTGATAGCATTCTTCTTCTTCAGTCATGAAATCTGAGCGAAATGGCGCGCGGCACCCGGGTATACGATGCGTACGCATGCGTAGGGCGGTGCCAAGCGCTATTTGGCCAATAGGACTGGCGGGATGGTATAGGGCTTCAGACATTCGTCACACCGAAAGTGTTCCCATACGTGGTGACGTCACCGCAGCATCTCGTTCCCTATTCAGGTAACCATGGTTACATACGTAACCGAGATGGTCTTCTAATTAAACTATGGCTGCGTCCGAAATCGCATACTTAACGAGTAGGTACTAAATTTCAATAAGTCCTTACTTAACGAGCGCTAAAAGATTACGTACTCTACAGCCAAATCTCGTTGAGTATGAATTAATTCCGCCATGTTTACGTTATCATGTGACCTATGACGTTATAACAACTTCAAATATATGACTGACTGCTACAGGTTTAATATTTACTACCTAAATATTTTGATGTTGATGCAATTTGCTCCTTTTGTGGTCGGTCTTGTTGAATACACAAATGCCCTTTTATTGTTATTGTAGTTTAATCAATATATTTGTGTTGTTTTTATGTTTCAACTCTATTGAAATGACCCACAGTTTAATCCTTGAAGATTAAACCCTTCATAGCATCAGTAACTCCACAACCCTACCTCGTACGGTTTTCCTCAGCTTTTGCAGTATTTGTAATATCTGCACAAATAAGACATTGATCAGCTGCTTGAAGATCTCGGCTTTGGAGAAGAATGTTGATTTTACACTTGAAAAATTTAAGTATTACTACTTAGAAATTAAGATTACCTCAGAAAGCATTTCTAGCCCACCCCAACACTTATCAACAATAACTAGAATTAAAAGTTAGTGAACTAACTTTGATGTTGGCTTGGCCATCTTGGCCATGGAGCAAAAGAGCCAAAGTACTTGTGTGCCCAACATTGAGTTGCCCCGCTGCAAAATTAATACACATAATAATGCCATAAAAAATACACCTGCAACAGTCTTTTTCCATGCTCCCTTGCTGTTTTATTTTTTTAATAAAAAGCCTGGCCTATGATAACAGCTATGACAGGGTTGTCTAGCTGGATGTGAAATAAGTCATGCCTATTTTTCTCGTGTATGTATTTCACAGTCCTGCCACCGTCGCGTTGTGGGCAACGACACACAAGATTACTGAAACAATGCATTTTAAATCAAGGAGATCATAAGGGGTCCAAGCACAATGGTTTGTATAGATGATGCAGTTACACACTGTTTAAAATTGTTTAATTTGTACTGTATGTTCATTCTATTTATTTATTTGTGCTATTTACATAATGTTTACATTTTTTTAAGTTTGTTTTTGTTAATGTAAAATAGCACTGCATAGTCTTCACTGTAAGATAAAATACACAATCAAACCAAAATGTATTCAGACACCTTCAACATTTCTCACATAATCACAGTTTATTTGCTGTAGTTTAGAAACTGGTAATAATATATGACAATAACTCAGAACAAATTCATCTTGATAATTTCGGATAACTTTGATAAAAAGATATGTAATGGAATCAACCAAAACTTCAGACTGTCAGTATGACAATATTTACACAACTATCAATACTTTGTTGAACAGTTACCAAGCAAGAAATGCTTAATTTGGTTCAGTCTGTGGTGTGAAAAGGTTGCATTAACAATTAAAGAAAGAAACACTTAAGCAAAACATGGGCAGGTCCTTAATTATTATTTTTTAAAATAAATTTCACTGATAGCCTACTGTATGAAGAATTAGTGGGTATAATATTTCACAGATCACTATTTTGCCATACTCACTTACATAAATGAACTAGTGGCCTGCACCCACTAGTAAAACAATTCTATCTGATTTTTGGATTGACTTTGGATAAATTCTTGTACTACAAGGTAATTCAGTCAAGAGCAGTGAGTGATTTACTTTCATTTTCATACATTAAAGACTCTGACAGCAGAGCTAGTAAATTAGGCGCGGTCCCTTTAAGAGACAAACGCATCCATTATGATGATACACATCCGATTTTTTTTTTGCAAATCTTTACTTTCACTTAAGACATAACCACATACTTATTCGAACACACTTTCCAACACGGGTATTTCGACATATTTTGTATGTATTTGTTGTCGGTACAAAAGCAAGAAGACTTTGAGACGCGTCTCTGCTTGCTCCCTGAACAACACCGCGCTGATGAATTGAGCTCTTTCGCTTTTCGCTCTTTTTTCTGTTTATTTAAACTGCGATTTGAATTTGTTCGTTCAGGTCCAGGAGGAAGTGAACGTCCTGAACGACAGCTCTGTTCAGTGTTGCTGTCCCTGTCCGCGATACGCACGGCTCTCTCTCGTGCACACGCGCCATCAGCTGCTCAGTTCAGTTTCCCGCAGCGCTGGGCTGAAGCCAACTTGATGTGTTGAATGCTCGGAGCACGTTATAAAACGTATTCTTAAAATACACATTTCTGTTTTAATAAATGGTCATATTAAATCATAGCATAACACATAAGTAGGTACAAAAATAATCAGTGATGCATGCGACCCTTTTGGTCTCAGTGTAGCTCCCTGCTTTACCATGTTATGCAACGCTGAGCAATTGCTGCGACGTTAAGCCTGACAGAGAAATCTCACAAGCACATATAAACACTCATTTTCATATGTGTAATATATTCTTCTAATTGTTTTGTGCCGTTTCGCTGCAGTGTTTTAATGTGAAAGGCTGTAAATGTGTACTTCAAGTGTTCAGAGAAATACATCGAGAGCTCACTGTGACATTCAGCATGATGATTCAGTTAGAAACCAGCTAAGACCAGCGTGACAGTGGCCAAAACTACTTTAAAACCATATAATATATTATTCTAATTGTTTTGTGCCGTTTCGCTGCAGTGTTTTAATGTGAAAGGCTGTAAATTCTCTGTGGACTTCAAGTGTTCAGAGAAATACATCGCCAGCTCGCGAGCAGTTGGCTGCCGCGAATATATAATGTTATTACTTTAAACAGTTCAGAAACATCTGAATTTAGCTCTTGGTGTGTTCTAACGTGTGGATTGCGTGTAATCGCGTTTTTAAAAGGTCTTAAATAAGAATGAATTCGCTAGTTGTCGGCTCCGTGTAGACAGCCTGGGCTGAGCAGCAGTATTTTTAACCAGTTTAAAAGTGAAACGAAACCCGACTCCGCCCCTAAATGTCATTGCAACTGTAGGGGCGCAATTTTTTTATTTTTTTTTTACATTTAAAAATTAATAAAAAAAAAACTTTAAGTCTGATCACTCTGAAAAGATATAGCACACACCACCCCTCTATCCCGCAGGTGTCTGCCGAGTTTGGGGCTTGTGGCTTTAAAGCCCTAGGAGGAGTAGCGTTCAGAATTTTTTTCTCAGAAGAATAATAATAATAACTAGAATTAAAAGTTAGTGAACTAACTTTGATGTTGGCTTGGCCATCTTGGCCATGGAGCAAAAGAGCCACAGTGCTTGTGTGCCCAACATTGAGTTGCCCCGCTGCAAAATAAATACAAATAATAATGCCATAAAAATATACACCTGCAACAGTCTTTTTCCATGCTCCCTTGCTGTTTTCTTTTTTTAATAAAAAGCCTGGGCTATGATAACAGCTATGACAGGGTTGTCTAGCTGGATGTGAAATAAGTCATGCCTATTTTTCTCGTGTATGTATTTCACTGTCCTGCCACCGTCGCGTTGTGGGCAACGACACACAAGATAACTGAAACAATGCATTTTAAATCAAGGAGATCATAAGGGGTCCAAGCACAATGGTTTGTATAGATGATGCAGTTACACACTGTTTAAAATTGTTTAATTTGTACTGTATGTTCATTCTATTTATTTATTTGTGCTATTTACATAATGTTTACATTTTTTAAGTTTGTTTATGTTATTTTAAAATAGCACTGCATAGTCTTCACTGTAAGATAAAATACACAATCAAACCAAAATGTATTCAGACACCTTCAACATTTCTCACATAATCACAGTTTATTTGCTGTAGTTTAGAAACTGGTAATAATATATGACAATAACTCAGAACAAATTCATATTGATAATTTCGGATAACTTTGATAAAAAGATATGTAATGGAAATCAACCAAAACTTCAGACAGCTGTCAGTATGACAATATTTACACAACTATCAATACTTTGTTGAACAGTTACCAAGCAAGAAATGCTTAATTTGGTTCAGTCTGTGGTGTGAAAAGGTTGCATTAACAATTAAAGAAAGAAACACTTAAGCAAAACATGGGCAGGTCCTTAATTATTTTTTTTTTAATCAATTTCACTGGTAGCCTACAGTATGAAGAATTTGTGGGTATAATATTTCACAGATCACTATTTTGCCATACTCACTTACATAAATGAACTAGTGGCCTGCACCACTAGTAAAACAGTTCTATCTGATTTTTGGATTGACTTTGGATAAATTCTTGTACTACAAGGTAATTCAGTCAAGAGCAGTGAGTGATTTACTTTCATTTTCATACATTAAAGACTCTGACAGCAGAGCTAGTAAATTAGGCGCGGTCCCTTTAAGAGACAAACGCATCCATTATGATGATACACATCCGATTTTTTTTTGCAACTCTTTACTTTCACTTAAGACATAACCACATACTTATTCGAACACACTTTCCAACACGGGTATTTCGACATATTTTGTATGTATTTGTTGTCGGTACAAAAGCAAGAAGACTTTGAGACGCGTCTCTGCTTGCTCCCTGAACACCAGAACACCGCGCTGCTGAATTGAGCTCTTTCGCTTTTCGCTCTTTTTTCTGTTTATTTAAACTGCGATTTGAATTTGTTCGTTCAGCGTCCAGGAGGAAGTGAACGTCCTGAACGACAGCTCGGTTCATTGTTGCTGTCCCTGTCCGCGATACGCGCGGCTCTCTCTCGTGCACACCAAGTCACCAGCTGCTCAGTTCAGTTTCCCGCAGCGCGGGGCTGAAGCCAACTTGATGTGTTGAATGCTCGGAGCACGTTATAAAACGTATTCTTAAAATACACATTTCTGTTTTAAAAATGGTCATATTAAATCATAGCATAACACATAAGTAGGTACAAAAATAATCAGTGATGCATGCGACCCTTTTGGGTCTCAGTGTAGCTCCCTGCTTTACCATGTTATGCAACGCTGAGAAATCGCTGCGACGTTCAGAGAAATCTCACAAGCACATATAAACACTCATTTTCATGTGTAGGCTATAATATATTCTTCTAATTGTTTTGTGCCGTTTCGCTGGCAGTGTTTTAATGTGAAAGGCTGTAAATGTGTAATCGTTACTTCAAGTGTTCAGAATAAATACATCGCGAGCTCACTGTGACGTTCAGCATGATGATTCAGTTAGAAACCAGCTAAGACCAGCGTGACAGTGGCCAAAACTACTTTAAAACCATATAATATATTATTTTAATGTGTTTTGTGCCGTTTCGCTGCCGTGTTTTAAATGTGAAAGGCTGTAAATGTGGACTTCAAGTGTTCAGAGAAATACATGGCGAGCTCACTGTGACGTTCAGCATGATGATTCAGTTAGAAACCAGCTAAGACCAGCGTGACAGTGGCCAAAACTACTTTAAAACCATTTAATATATTATTCTAATTGTTTTGTGCCGTTTCGCTGCAGTGTTTTAAATGTGAAAGGCTGTAAATTATCTGTGGACTTCAAGTGTTCAGAGAAATACATCGCCAGCTCGCGAGCAGTTGGCTGCCGCGGAATATATCATGTTATTACTTTAAACAGTTCAGAAACATCTCAATTTAGCTCTTGGTGTGTTCTACGTGTGGATTGCGTGGCAATCGCGTTTTAAAAAGGTCTTAAATAAGAATGAATTCGCTTGTTGTCGGCTCCGTGTAGACAGCCTGAGCTGAGCAGCAGCGATTCTTCTCTCGTCTGACTGCTCTCCTCCCCCTAAATCTCATTGCAACTGTAGGGGCGCAATTTTTTTTTTTTTTTTTTTACATTTAAAAATTAATATAAAAAAACTTTAAGTCTGATCACTCTGAAAAGATATAGCACACACCCGCCCCTCTATCCCGCAGGTGTCTGCCGAGTTTGGGGCTTGTGGCTTTAAAGCCCTAGGAGGAGTAGCGTTCAGAATTTTTTTTCTCAGAAGAATAAATAATAATAAAATAAAAAAAATAAAAATAAGTTTAAATAGCATAACAGTATGTTGGCTTGTTGCCAAGCCAACATAACTAGAATTAAAAAGTTAGTGAACTAACTTTGATGTTGGCTTGGCCATCTTGGCCATGGAGCAAAAGAGCCACAGTACTTGTGTGCCCAACATTCTTGAGTTGCCCCGCTGCAAAAAAATAAAATAATAATACCATAAACTACCAATGTGTCCCTGAGCAAGACACTTAACCTCTAGTTGCTCCAGAGGCGTGCGACCTCTGACATATATAACAATTGTAAGTCGCTTTGGATAAAAAGCGTCAGCTAAATGAATAATGTAAGTGTAATGTAAATAAAAAATACACCTGCAACAGTCTTTTTCCATGGTCCATTGCTGTTTTCTTTTTTAATAAAAAGCCTAAGCTATGATAACAGCTAAGACAGGGTTGTCTAGCTGAATGCAAAAAAAATCATGCAAAAACCATAATCTTACTAAATACCATTCAATTCAATTTAATCTTATTTATAGTACTGACAACAATATTTTAAGTTATCACACATTACTGAAAAATTTAAGAAGGGACACTATTTATAGTATAACTTAGGCGTGTCAAGAGCTAAACAAAAAGTCCTGTTTCATTACAAAATACTGTAAACTTTTATAAACTTTATACTATCACCACAAAATGTTTATTAATATTTATTATAAAATAAATATTTCATAAACTGAAACTTAAATATATTATTTCTATAGGCTATACAAAACAGAAAAGAAAAAAGACTAAATAATAAGGCTGAATAAGCTGATCTATAGCATGTTAAA
>NW_020529119.1:0-43256 GCF_003368295.1 Carassius auratus
TAGCCTACTGTATGAAGAATTAGTGGGTATTATTTCACAGATCACTATTTTGCCATACTCACTTACATAAATGAACTAGTGGCTGCACCCACTAGTAAAACAATTCTATCTGATTTTTTGGATTGACTTTGGATAAATTCTTGTACTACAAGGTAATTCAGTCAAGAGCAGTGAGTGATTTACTTTCATTTTCATATTAAAGACTCTGACAGCAGAGCTAGTAAATTAGGCGCGGTCCCTTTAAGAGACAAACGCATCCATTATGATGATACACATCCGATTTTTTTTTGCAAATCTTTACTTTCACTTAAGACATAACCACATACTTATTCGAACACACTTTCCAACACGGGTATTTCGACATATTTTGTATGTATTTGTTGTCGGTACAAAGCAAGAAGACTTTGAGACGCGTCTCTGCTTGCTCCTGAACAACCCGCGCTGATGAATTGAGCTCTTTTCGCTTTTCGCTCTTTTTTTCTGTTTATTTAAACTGCGATTTGAATTTGTTCGTTCAGGTCCAGGAGGAAGTGAACGTCCTGAACGACAGCTCTGTTCAGTGTTGCTGTCCCTGTCCGCGATACGCGCGGCTCTCTCTCGTGCACACGCGCCATCAGCTGCTCAGTTCAGTTTCCCGCAGCGCTGGGCTGAAGCCAACTTGATGTGTTGAATGCTCGGAGCACGTTATAAAACGTATTCTTAAAATACACATTTCTGTTTTAATAAATGGTCATATTAAATCATAGCATAACACATAAGTAGGTACAAAAATAATCAGTGATGCATGCGACCCTTTTGGTCTCAGTGTAGCTCCCTGCTTTACCATGTTATGCAACGCTGAGCAATTGCTGCGACGTTAAGCCTGACAGAGAAATCTCACAAGCACATATAAACACTCATTTTCATATGTGTAATATATTCTTCTAATTGTTTTGTGCCGTTTCGCTGCAGTGTTTTAATGTGAAAGGCTGTAAATGTGTACTTCAAGTGTTCAGAGAAATACATCGCGAGCTCACTGTGACTTCAGCATGATGATTCAGTTAGAAACCAGCTAAGACCAGCGTGACAGTGGCCAAAACTACTTTAAAACCATATAATATATTATTCTAATTGTTTTGTGCCGTTTCGCTGCAGTGTTTTAATGTGAAAGGCTGTAAATTCTCTGTGGACTTCAAGTGTTCAGAGAAATACATCGCCAGCTCGCGAGCAGTTGGCTGCCGCGAATATATAATGTTATTACTTTAAACAGTTCAGAAACATCTGAATTTAGCTCTTGGTGTGTTCTAACGTGTGGATTGCGTGTAATCGCGTTTTTAAAAGGTCTTAAATAAGAATGAATTCGCTAGTTGTCGGCTCCGTGTAGACAGCCTGGGCTGAGCAGCAGTATTTTTAACCAGTTTAAAAGTGAAACGAAACCCGACTCCGCCCCTAAATGTCATTGCAACTGTAGGGGCGCAATTTTTTTATTTTTTTTTTACATTTAAAAATTAATAAAAAAAAAACTTTAAGTCTGATCACTCTGAAAAGATATAGCACACACCACCCCTCTATCCCGCAGGTGTCTGCCGAGTTTGGGGCTTGTGGCTTTAAAGCCCTAGGAGGAGTAGCGTTCAGAATTTTTTTCTCAGAAGAATAATAATAATAACTAGAATTAAAAGTTAGTGAACTAACTTTGATGTTGGCTTGGCCATCTTGGCCATGGAGCAAAAGAGCCAAAGTACTTGTGTGCCCAACATTGAGTTGCCCCGCTGCAAATAAATACAAATAATAATGCCATAAAAATTACACCTGCAACAGTCTTTTTCCATGCTCCCTTGCTGTTTTCTTTTTTTAATAAAAAGCCTGGGCTATGATAACAGCTATGACAGGGTTGTCTAGCTGGATGTGAAAATAAGTCATGCCTATTTTTCTCGTGTATGTATTTCACTGTCCTGCCACCGTCGCGTTGTGGGCAACGACACACAGATAACTGAAACAATGCATTTTAAATCAAGGAGATCATAAGGGGTCCAAGCACAATGGTTTGTATAGATGATGCAGTTACACACTGTTTAAAATTGTTTAATTTTGTACTGTATGTTCATTCTATTTATTTATTTGTGCTATTTACATAATGTTTACATTTTTTAAAGTTTGTTTATGTTATTTTAAAATAGCACTGCATAGTCTTCACTGTAAGATAAAATACACAATCAAACCAAATGTATTCAGACACCTTCAACATTTCTCACAATAATCACAGTTTATTTGCTGTAGTTTAGAAACTGGTAATAATATATGACAATAACTCAGAAACAAATTCATATTGATAATTTCGGATAACTTGATAAAAAGATATGTAATGGAATCAACCAAAACTTCAGACAGCTGTCCAGTATGACAATATTTACACAACTATCAATACTTTGTTGAACAGTTACCAAGCAAGAAATGCTTAATTTGGTTCAGTCTGTGGTGTGAAAAGGTTGCATTAACAATTAAGAAAGAAACACTTAAGCAAAACATGGGCAGGTCCTTAATTATTTTTTTTTAATCAATTTCACTGGTAGCCTACAGTATGAAGAATTTGTGGGTATAATATTTCACAGATCACTATTTTGCCATACTCACTTACATAAATGAACTAGTGGCCTGCACCCACTAGTAAAACAGTTCTATCTGATTTTTGGATTGACTTTGGATAAATTCTTGTACTACAAGGTAATCAGTCAAGAGCAGTGAGTGATTTACTTTCATTTTCATACATTAAAGACTCTGACAGCAGAGCTAGTAAATTAGGCGCGGTCCCTTTAAGAGACAAACGCATCCATTATGATGATACACATCCGATTTTTTTTTTGCAAACTCTTTACTTTCACTTAAGACATAACCACATACTTATTCGAACACACTTTCCAACACGGGTATTTCGACATATTTTGTATGTATTTGTTGTCGGTACAAAAGCAAGAAGACTTGAGACGCGTCTCTGCTTGCTCCCTGAACACCAGAACACCGCGCTGCTGAATTGAGCTCTTTCGCTTTTTCGCTCTTTTTTTCTGTTTATTTAAACTGCGATTTGAATTTGTTCGTTCAGGTCCAGGAGGAAGTGAACGTCCTGAACGACAGCTCGGTTCATTGTTGCTGTCCCTGTCCGCGATACGCGCGGCTCTTCTCGTGCACACCAAGTCACCAGCTGCTCAGTTCAGTTTTCCCGCAGCGCGGGGCTGAAGCCAAACTTTGATGTGTGATGCTCGGAGCACGTTATAAAACGTATTCTTAAATACACATTTCTGTTTTAATAAATGGTCATATTAAATCATAGCATAACACATAAGTAGGTACAAAAATAATCAGTGATGCATGCGACCCTTTTTGGTCTCAGTGTAGCTCCCTGCTTTACCATGTTATGCAACGCTGAGAAATCGCTGCGACGTTCAGAGAAATCTCACAAGCACATATAAACACTCATTTTCATGTGTAGGCTATAATATATTCTTCTAATTGTTTTGTGCCGTTTCGCTGCAGTGTTTTAAATGTGAAAGGCTGTAAATGTGTAACGTTACTTCAAGTGTTCAGATAAATACATCGCGAGCTCACTGTGACGTTTCAGCATGATGATTCAGTTAGAAACCAGCTAAGACCAGCGTGACAGTGGCCAAAACTACTTTAAAACCATATAATATATTATTTTAATTGTTTTGTGCCGTTTCGCTGCCGTGTTTTAATGTGAAAGGCTGTAAATGTGGACTTCAAAGTGTTCAGAGAAATACATGGCGAGCTCACTGTGACGGTTAGCATGATGATTCAGTTAGAAACCAGCTAAGACCAGCGTGACAGTGGCCAAAACTACTTTAAAACCATTTAATATATTATTCTAATTGTTTTGTGCCGTTTCGCTGCAGTGTTTTAATGTGAAAGGCTGTAAATTATCTGTGGACTTCAAGTGTTCAGAGAAATACATCGCCAGCTCGCGAGCAGTTGGCTGCCGCGAATATATCATGTTATTACTTTTAAACAGTTCAGAAACATCTCAATTTAGCTCTTGGTGTGTTCTAACGTGTGGATTGCGTGCAATCGCGTTTTTAAAAGGTCTTAAATAAGAATGAATTCGCTTGTTGTCGGCTCCGTGTAGACAGCCTGAGCTGAGCAGCAGCGATTCTTCTCTCGTCTGACTGCTCTCCTCCCCCTAAATCTCATTGCAACTGTAGGGGCGCAATTTTTTTTTTTTTTTTTTTACATTTAAAAATTAATATAAAAAAAACTTTAAGTCTGATCACTCTGAAAAGATATAGCACACACCGCCCCTCTATCCCGCAGGTGTCTGCCGAGTTTGGGGCTTGTGGCTTTAAAGCCCTAGGAGGAGTAGCGTTCAGAATTTTTTTCTCAGAAGAATAATAATAATAAAAATAAAAAAAAATAAAAATAAGTTTAAATAGCATAACAGTATGTTGGCTTGTTGCCAAGCCAACATAACTAGAATTAAAAGTTAGTGAACTAACTTTGATGTTGGCTTGGCCATCTTGGCCATGGAGCAAAAGAGCCACAGTACTTGTGTGCCCAACATTCTTGAGTTGCCCCGCTGCAAAAAAATAAAATAATAATACCATAAACTACCAATGTGTCCCTGAGCAAGACACTTAACCTCTAGTTGCTCCAGAGGCGTGCGACCTCTGACATATATAACAATTGTAAGTCGCTTTGGATAAAAGCGTCAGCTAAATGAATAAATGTAAGTGTAATGTAAATAAAAAAATACACCTGCAACAGTCTTTTTCCATGGTCCATTGCTGTTTTCTTTTTTAATAAAAAGCCTAAGCTATGATAACAGCTAAGACAGGGTTGTCTAGCTGAATGCAAAAAAAGTCATGCAAAAACCATAATCTCCTAAATACCATTCAATTTAATCTTATTTTAATAGTACTGACAACATATTTTAAGTTATCACACATTACTGAAAAATTTAAGAAGGGACACTATTTATAGTATACTTAGGCGTGTCAAGAGCTAAACAAAAAGTCCTGTTTCATTACAAAATACTGTAACTTTTATAAACTTTATACTATCACCACAAAATGTTTATTAATATTTATTATAAAATAAATATTTCATAAAACTGAAACTTAAATATATTATTTCTATAGGCTATACAAAACAGAAAAGAAAAAAGACTAAATAATAAGGCTGAATAAGCTGATCTATAGCATGTTAAATGGTGGCTGCCTGTCTATGAATGGTAGCCTACAGCCCTCTAAGCTCACAGAAGTGGTTTGACCCAAGTCCTCAGCAGCCAATGACATTGACCTCTTCAAACTGATTTTTAACGTTTACTTCACGTGTATTTAACACGTGAAATACACGTTAAATACCCGCTGATTTTTCACATATATTTGACCCTCTTGGGGTTCCATACACATTAGACTTGAAAAAACGACATTGCGTTGTTTTGATATGGATTACTTTATCACAGAATATTTGTTCGGCAGCACTTGTTTGGTTTAAAAGTAGACATGTCAAGCTTTCTATAGATATATCTCTCATGTCTCTTCGTTGTGTATTCATGGAGTTACAGTTCATTTTAATGACGTGTTTGTAAATGAAGATCAGCGCAGACCAAGGCTGCGACCAAGGGAGCGAATTTATTCTTATTTAAGACCTTTTCAAATTAAATTATATCGGCGATTGCACGCAATCTACCCATTAGAACACACCAAGAGCTAAATTCAGATGTTTCTGAACTGTTTAAAGTAATAACATGTTTTAAAAAGGTCTTAAAGAAGAATAAATTCGCTCGTTGTGAGCTCCATTTAGACAATGACTGAGCTGATCAGCCGTGATTCTTGTCTCGTCCTTTTTACTGCTCTCTGCCCAGAAATAAATTATTAATGAGCCCTAACACCTGTACCTGTACTGAATATGAATGAGTGGTGAATTTCTATTCAAAATGTTGCATAATACGGATTTATTATTTTGCACTCCTGACATAAATTACTAAATAACTCTCACTGCAACAACGTTTTATCAAAATATTCGTCAAATATCGAAGCTTGAGTCATTAAACTTTCAATTGATGCACAGTTTGTCTAGATAAAGTAGCCTAGTGATGTTTAACTTGCTGTGAAAGTGAAACAATAATAAACTGGGGCCTTGGCGATGTTTGACAGTAAAGGGGTTTTAATATTCAATCCAGCATTAATACTACCCATTTTCAATTTATTTCTCAACAGTTTATGTTCGCCAAGCTATTATGAATTTTGAAATAATCGTGTACTTGATTTGACCGATCTACCGACCACTGTCCTCTGAAGCTGGAGAGATGGATGTTATTTACACCTAAGACAAAAAAAAAAAAAAAAAAAAAATCACACAAGCACTCATTTTGATCTCTATAATATATTCTTATAATTGTTTTGTGTTGATTCGCTGCACTGTTTTAATTTAAAAGGCTGTCGTGACTTTTTTTCCTTCCAGTATTCATAAACTGTATTACGCTGTCATAGGGGCTGTTGATGAAGTGCTCATTTCTCTCTCGTCTTTCTCTTGTTTCTTTGGCCTGAGACATAATGTATTAATGAGATCCGATCGGGTAATAATAACATGTTGGTTTAGCTTGTCAGTGTGTTGCTGTCCCTGTCCGCGATACGCGCGGCTCTCTCTCGTGCACACGCGCCATCAGCTGCTCAGTTCAGTTTCCCGCAGCGCGGGGCTGAAGCCAACTTGATGTGTTGAATGCTCGGACACTGCAGTGTTTTAATGTGAGAGGCTGTAAATGTGTACTTCAAGTGTTCAGAGAAATACATCGCGAACTCACTGTGACGTTCAGCCTGATGATTCAGTTAGAAACCAGCTAAGACCAGCGTGACAGTGGCCAAAACTACTTTAAAACCATTTAATATATTATTCAAATTGTTTTGTGCCGTTTCGCTGCAGTGTTTTAATGTGAAAGGCTGTAAATGTGTACTTCAAGTGTTCAGACGTTCAGCCTGATGATTCAGTTAGAAACCACCTAAGACGAGCGTGACAGTGGCCAAAACTACTTTAAAACCATTTAATATATTATTCAAATTGTTTTGTGCCGTTTCGCTGCAGTGGTTTAATGTGAAAGGCTGTAAATGTGTACTTCAAGTGTTCAGAGAAATACATGGCGAGCTCGCTGTGACGTTCAGCCTGATGATTCAGTTAGAAACCTGCTAAGACCAGCGTGACAGTGGCCAAAACTACTTTAAAACCATTTAATATATTATTCTAATTGTTTTGTGCCGTTTCGCTGCAGTGTTTTAATGTGAAAGGCTGTAAATTCTCTGTGGACTTCAAGTGTTCAGAGAAATACATTGCCAGCTCGCGAGCAGTTGGCTGCCGCGAATATATAATGTTATTACTTTAAACAGTTCAGAAACATCTGAATTTAGCTCTTGGTGTGTTATAAGGTGTGGATTGCGTGCAATCGCGTTTTTAAAAGGTCATAAATAAGAATGAATTCGCTCCTTGTGAGCTCCTTGTAGACAGCCTGGGCTGAGCAGCAGACCAGTTTAAAAGTGAAACGAAACCCGACTCCGCCCCTAAATCTCATTGCAACTGTAGGGGCGCAATTTTTCTTTTTTTTTTTTACATTTAAAAATTAATAACAAAAAAACTTTAAGTCTGATCACTCTGAAAAGATATAGCACACACCACCCCTCTATCCCGCAGGTGTCTGCCGAGTTTGGGGCTTGTGGCTTTAAAGCCCTAGGAGGAGTAGCGTTCAGAATTTTTTTTCTCAGAAGAATAATAATAAAAACTAGAATTAAAAGTTAGTGAACTAACTTTGATGTTGGCTTGGCCATCTTGGCCATGGAGCAAAAGAGCCACAGTACTTGTGTGCCCAACATTGAGTTGCCCCGCTGCAAAATAAATACAAAATATAGCTGCAAGCAGCGATGTCGGGCTCAAGCCATCAGTGCAACGCCACCCCGGTGGCATCGGGAAAAACTGTGCCCAGCGGGCATAAGCATTTACAGTAACCCTCTGACAATCAAGTTTTAAGGGATGCGGCAGTTAAAGGGTTAATCCGACCAATCTCGACTTTGAAATCACATACACAGAACAATATATATAACTTTAGTAACACTTTATTTTAATATTTATAAAAAATGTATAAGGTGTGCATTGTAGCTGACACCTATATGAACACATTACAATTGTTTTGTGACTGCAAGTCTTTCTTCTCAAATGCTATTGAGCTTCAAATTTGCATTTGAGCCCATGTGTAAAAGTAGCATAATTTACATATGACTTACAGTTTGTTGTAATAAATATCAAACATTCAAATTAATTGTGCATTTTAGCTGTCACCTAGATGAACAATTACAGTTGTTTTTATGACTGTAAGTCATTCTCTTTAAATGCTACTGACGTTAGAAAAGTGTATAACAATATCACATGTAACTTTAGAGACGGTCCCTAAATTTCTTTAGTTTTCTTTTTCTCTGTGCCGGATTGCTGATGTCCTTTACCCGGGCATAGATGTCCATCCATCAATTACGAACATTCAGCCGCAAACATGAGGTGTGAGCAGTCGTGAGCGCGGATGGGAGAATGGCGCATGTTTTTTTTTTTTTTTTGAGCAACTGGGATGGTGCCCCCTCTGGGAGTTGGTGCCCTTCGAAGACTGCATACTCTGCATATAGGGAGCGGCGGTACTATCTGGAAGATATATTCCTCAAACCATCGTACAAGAGGAGGTGATGCTAGTCCTTCAAGAATCGCTCAAAACCTATTCAAGTGTACAGTTTCCTTTTATTGCATCTTGAAATAAATATTTCAGAATTCTGAATCAAACTGGGTTGTGTTTATTTATTTATTTTATAAGACAACTGAGACTTTAATCTCCTTTGTAATATATGTGATTTTAAACCAAGAACAATTTATTTATAGATGTATTACTGCTTAATAATGACTATTATTAAGGGAAAAGGCTTTATAATCATGAACTATTTACTAATGCTTAGCTAATGAGTTCAGTTATTATAAAGTGTTACCAATGCATTTACTAATGTTAACAAATTAGACATTATTTTACAGTGTTACCAAATCCTTAAATAATTTATTAGTGTTTTGTAATGATTTTAATCACCTATAAGCATTTGTGAAATAGTTTTGCTTGGATTGCAGCTTAATCTGTCAGTTGAAGAGTTTTACTGTTACATACATGAGATTAATACATGTAATGTCACATCACAGGTTGTCATAAGTCAGTATCAAATGAGTTTGAAATTATTATTTGCAGCACAAATAAGGCTTCTTAGGATGTTTTTAAATCCCTAAAACTGTCAGAAAAGGATAAGGACTAAGAGATTTCTTAACCTGTAATGAAAGGAAAAAAACACCACCATTAGCAACAACAAAAACAAAAACCATTTAAAATACAGATTTTTTTTTTCCTGATCATTAAAGGGATGATTAGGTCTCTCTCTCTCTCTCTCTCTCTGCCAGACAGCCCCTCCCTACAATCCACACACACTGTCAGTCACCAAAAATTCACAGTCACCAACCCCCTCACACTCCCCCTCCCTCTCCCCCTCCCTTTCCTCACACAGACAGAGTGGCCAGAGTGAGATCATGTCAGTTGAGAAGTCTGACAGTTTTTTTATTTTCTGTTATCCATACAGTGTTGTAAAGTCGTGAAACTATGCATATTTCCTCAGAATGATTTTAACTCTGTATGAAAAAAATGCTTTGAAGTGTTTGGAAGCTGCAATTTAAACATACAAGACAATTAATGTTTCCCTTTTTTACTGTCATTTCAAAAGATCACCACAACAAAACCGTTCAATCTAACCAAAATCTTTTCGCAATTTAAGTTCCTCGATGTTTTTTCTTCATGTAGACAAAGTTTGGTGTGTATAGTGTACTTCCCCTGTGAGGAGTATTCATTAATTCACAACTGTAAAATCTCAAAAATACACATTCAAATCAAAATAGCCGACTTCCTGTTGGTCGTAGCTGATGACTGTGAATTAGAAAGTTGTCCGTCTTGAAAAGAACAATTTATTTACCGAGTTTGGTGTCTGTAGCTAAAACTAACCCCCCCACTTTTGACAAAAGGTGGCGCTATAGAGTGCCTCCTTCACGCCCTTTTAAAAGCTTTGGCCATTGTCTAGCTATCACTAATACTGATATGTGTTTTGAGTTTCATGTAAATCTGAGCTTGTTGTCTGCCTCAAACTCACCATAACAGAATATTCAAGTTTGACACGTTGCCATGGCAACACTATATCAGATATCAATATCCCCACAACAGATTTACATCGGCCGTGTTTTGTCATTATTCTGATGAAGTTTTAAGTAAATCGAGTAAAAATAAGATGCTGAATTCAAAGCATTTGGAAAATGACACACTTCCTGCTGCCAGTTGGTGGCGCTATAACGTTGACTCTTAATAGTCACATATATACAATCGGTATCATACAACGAACAAACCCATGAAGTTTGATCAAATTCAGGAAATGTATGTGGATGTTATTAGACATTTCCTGTTTCTCATTTCTCGCCATAAGTTCCACGCCACGCCACGGGCAAACCATTCGAGATATCAAAAATCCCCTCGCAATTTTTCATCCTCGATGTCTTGAGATCATGTTCACCGAGTTTCGTGGCAAACGGGTTGAAAACCTCAGAGGAGTATTTCAAATTCCAGAGCATGCTTTTTTTAAACAGCCCTGAATAGCTGACTTCCTGTTGGGCGGAGCCTATGACATAAAGTGTGAAAGTTGTTCGGCTCAATGAGATCTATAAGTGTACCGAGTTTGATATAAATACATGCAAGTGTGTGTGAGCTATGGTTCAAGAATTCTGACTGTCTTCCAGGGGGCGCTGTAGAGCCCCTGTGCCACGCCCGGGTCCCAGCCTCTGCGGCGTCCTGATGGCCGCAGATTCCAATGTGTGTGCCAATTTTCAAGAGTTTTTGAGCATGTTAAGGCCCCCAAAAACCCCCGGAAGGTTTAATAAAAAATAAAAAAAATAATAAGAAATATAGCTGCAAGCAGCGATGGCGGGCTCAAGCCACCAATGCCATAACCCCCCCGTGGCATCAGGTAAACTGTGCCCAGCGGGCACATGCATTCACAATATCCCTCTGGCAGTGAGGTTTTAAAGGATACGGCAGTTAAAGGGTTAATCCGAATCATCTAGACTTTAAAATCACATTCACAGAACAATATATATATATATATATATATATATATATATATATATATATATATATATATATATATATATATATATATATATATATATATATAAATAACTTTCGTAACACTGTACAATAAGATTTCATTTATGAACAATATTTATATAGCATTCATTCATGTCAGTTAATATTCCAAACTTAAACATGAAAACATTGTTTCATTGTGATTTTTTTCCAAGTACATTTTACCAATTCCAAACCATATCAATCTTAATAACTACCATTATTTTTTATTTAATCATTTATGAGTGCTATACAATAGTCCAGGAAAGCTGGAAGAGAAAAACTCCTTATATTCATGTGTGCAGAATTATTAGGCATGTTTTCTTTTACAGATGAAATGCGCTAAAATAGAGTTTTAACTCAAACTGTAAGGTCGAAAATTATGAAATACCCATGAGAAATATCAAACACAAATGCAATACAGAAATGGATAAGTTAAGACTTGACCATTGTACAAAAAATTCTGACTGGGTCATGAGGTCAGAAAAGAAGAAGAAAAAAGCAGGTCAAGAAGGTCAGATTCTGGAAGATATATTCCTCAAACCATCGAACAAGAGGAGGTGGTGCTGGTCCTTCACGAGTCACTCTAATCTGTTCATAAAGCCTATATATAAAGTCTTAATATATAGTATTTCACAATACTTCATGGTATTCTAATTAAATAATTTTTTGGAATCTTAGATCTCTCAGAACCTGACACATTGTAATTCTGAGACTCCAGGAAAGTGGCAGTTCTGTAAAATGTTGGCGCTGGAGACTAAATGCTCCCTGATAGTTTCACACCTAATTCACTTAACACACACACAAACACACACACACACTACCCACAGTGACAGAGGGACAGAGTGACATCAGATGTATGATAGTTTTTTAATTTTCTATCATCCATGTGATGTTGTATAGTCATGAAACTATGCATATTTCCTCAGAATGACTTGTATTCTATGTGTACATTTTTTTGAAGTGTTTAGAAGCTGCACTTTAAACAAATAAAAGACATTTACTGGTTACTTTTTTACTGTTATTTCAAAAAATCACCACGACAAAACCATTCAAGCTATCCAAAATTCATTCGCACCTGTTCTGTAAGATAAATTCTTTAAACAGTGGTAAAAGAGGATGTGGTGCTGAACCTTCAAGAGTCACTCAAAACGTATCTGTCCATAAAGCTTATAAAGAATTATTCTTAATAGACAGTTCACAATACTTCAGCTTGTTATTCTAATTAAGTGAGGGTCATTTTTATCAGTAAAATACATAAAATACATATTACTTTTCTTTGAAAGATTCTATAAATGATTTAAATCATACTTGTTTTACAATAATTATTTAAAAGTAATCCTATAGCTCCATCTGGTGGCCATTATTGGTACTAAGAATTGCAAGCTTGATTTATAAGTTATGATAGTTTTAATTTTAAGCTGGCTCTTGAAAATGATAAAGCTATGAAACTTACTGTGCTTCTTTCAAATGATGACTTCTACGTATATAAAAAAATTATGAAGAGTTGGAATGAAAATTTTTAAAGATATAGTAAAATAACGATTGTATTTTTTTTATGTTACTTTAATAAATCGCTATGGCCACACCATTTAAGGTATCCTAAACCCATTCGCAATTTAACATCTTCACTATATTAGCTTCATGTTACTACTTGTGTCTTCTTGGAGGAGTATGAATTCATTTACAGGCTGATTTTATCATAAATCCACAATAAAATTTCTGAGTTCTGTATCAATCTGTGTTGTTGTTTGTTTATTTTTATTTTTTTATTTTTCATAGGAAGATAACTGACCCTTTACTCTCCTTTTTAATAAATGTGCTTATAAACCAAGAACAAGCTTTTTATAGCTGTATTTATAAACTGCTTACTACTGACTATTAATATTGGGACAAGGCTTTATAAAGCATGAACTGAATATTTACTTTTTGAGTTTGAAATTATTATTTGCAGCACAAATAAGGTTTTTTAGGATTTTTAAAAATCCCTAAAACTGTCAGAAAAGGATAAGGCCTATAAGATTTCTATGTGAGTGGCTAAATTTATTTGTTTTTATAACTATAATGCATAAACTATGAAATTATACAAAATGTATAAAAATGTACAACAGTTATTGTTTTCCAATGTTTTTTATTTATTAATTTAATTTTTTTTTTTTTTGATTTACATTTCAAAAAATTAGCCTACTGCAATCATTCTAAACAGCTTGAATAAAACCTGTCAATATTTATTATAGACCACTGTAACTGTGTATAATCTAACAAACTAGTTTATTATGAAAATAAAAGTGTGTACACCAGATAAATTGGAGATAAAGAAATTGCTAACAATAGTATAATAGAGCATGTTTTAGGTTTTTAGGCGTTTAGATGCAGAAATGGACAAATCAAATGTAAAATAAAATGTAATTGATTTAATTAAATATAGATTAATTCTTGTTAGAGCAAAATAATAAATAAATAAATAAATAACTAAATACGTACACACATTAAAAAAAGCAGCCAAGATGAATGAGTTTCATTTTTTATATAGATTAAAATTGAAGACAGAAGCAGCTGGTATATGCGGTCACTTAATATTCAAATCCAGTAGATCCACTTCAGATTTATTTCTCAACAGTTTATGTTCACGTGGCTGTTTTCGTTTATAGTCGCCAAGCTATTATGTGTTTTGAAATAATCTTGTCCGTGATGTGTTCGTTCGTACGACGAAAGGCAGAATCCTGCAGCTCGAGAGATATATGTTATTCTGCCAGTCACGCTTTCAAATAGTCTTGCACACTTAAACGAGTCATAAACACCTGCATTTAGCTCTTGTAGTGTTACAATGGGTTTATTGTGTGCATTTGTGGTAATATTTTATTTAAAAAAGAAATAAACAAGAATAAATTCGTTTGTTTTGAGCTCGACACTGTACGCGCTGATCGGAGGCGGTGATTTCAGATAGGCAGCCACAAATATTTCATTTTCACACAAACAGTTCAAAAACATCTGAATTTAGCTCTTGGTGTGTTCTAATTGGTTGATTGTGTGATATCGCTGTAATAATTTATTTTTAAAAGCTTTAAAACAGGAATAAATTCGTTTTTTCTGAGCTCTTTACTCCAGACGCTCGTGATCACAGCGGTGATTCATCTCTCCTATTTCTCACGTATCTCTGGCCAGAAATTATTTATCCATGAGCCCTGAACCGGTAATAATCAGATATGTTGGTTTAGCTTGTCAGTGTGAATTAAATCTAAGTATGTATTTGTATTTTTAACCGCTTTAAAAGTGAAAGTAAAAGTCCGGTAATTGCACCTGTAGGGGCGCTATTTCTCTCAGACAATGGAAGTCTGAAGCACATATACTCAAACAGAGGGACAGAGTGAGATGAGATGTCTGACAGTTTTTTTTATTTTCTGTTATCCATACAGTGTTGTAAAGTCGTGAAACTATCCATATTTACTCAGAATGACTTTTTTTCTGTATGAAAAAAGGTTTTGAAGTGTTTGGAATTTAAAAATGCAGGACAATTAATAATTCCATTTTTATTGTCATTTAAAAAAATCACCATGACAAAACCGTTCAAGCTATCCAAAATCCATTGGCAATTTAAGTTGTTTAAAATGTTTTGGCATCATGTAGACAAAGTTTGGTGTGTATAGTGTTACTCTCCTCTGAGCAGTATGCATTAATTCACAGCTAAATGTAAAAAAAAAATCCACATTCAAATCAAAATAGCTGACTTCCTGTTGATCGTAGCTGATGACTGTGAATTAGAAAGTTGTCCGTCTTGATAAGAACAATTTTTGTACCGAGTTTGGTGTCTGTAGCTAAAACTAACCCCCCCACTTTTGACAAAAGGTGGCGCTATAGAGTGCCTCTTCCACGCCCTTTTAAAAGCTTTTTCCATTGTCTAGCTATCAAGAATACTGATATGTGTTTTGAGTTTCATGTAAATCTGAGGTTGTTATCTGCCTCAAAATCACCATAACAGAATATTCAAGTTTGACACGTTGCCATGGCAACAATATATAAGATATCAATATCCCCACAACAGATTTATATCGGCCATGTTTTGTCATTATTCTGATGAAGTTTGAAGCAAATCGAGTAAAAATAAGATGCTGAATTCAAAGCATTTTGAAAATGACTCACTTCCTGCTGCCAGTTGGTGGCGCTATAACGTTGACTCTTAATAGTCACATATATACGATCGGTATCATACATCGAACAAACCGATGAAGTTTGATCAAACTCAGGCAATGTATGTGGATGTTATTAGGCATTTCCTGTTTCTCACTTTTTGCCCTAATTTCAACGCCTCGCCACGGGCAAACCGTTCGAGATATCAAAAATCCCCTCGCAATTTTTCATCCCCAATGTCTTGAGATCATGTTCACCGAGTTTCTTGGCGAACGGGTTGAAAACCTCAGAGGAGTATTTCAAATTCCAGAGCATGCTTTTTTTAAACAGCCCTGAATAGCTGACTTCCTGTTGGGTGGAGCCTATGACATAAAGTGTGAAAGTTGTTCGGCTCAATGAGATCTATAAGTGTACAGAGTTTCATATAAATATATGCAAGTGTGTGTGAGCTATGGTTCATGATTTCTGACAGTGTTCCAGGGGGCGCTGTAGAGTCCCTGTGCCACGCCCGGGTCCCAGTCTCTGCAGCGTCCTGATGGCCGCAGATTCCAATGTGTGTGCCAATTTTCATGAGTTTTTGAGCATGTTAAGGCCCCCAAAAACCCCCGGAAGGTTTAATAAAAAATAAAAAAAATAATAAGAATAATCCTTAGGGGAACAATAGGGCTCTTCGCCCCTTCGGGCTTGAGCCCTAATAATCCTTAGAAAAACAATAGGGCTCTTCGCCCCTTCGGGCTTGAGCCCTAATAATAATGCCATAAAAAATACACCTGCAACAGTCTTTTTCCATGCTCCCTTGCTGTTTTCTTTTTTTAATAAAAAGCCTGGGCTATGATAACAGCTATGACAGGGTTGTCTAGCTGGATGTGAAATAAGTAATGCCTATTTTTCTCGTGTATGTATTTCACAGTCCTGCCACCGTCGCGTTGTGGGCAACGACACACAAGATAACTGAAACAATGCATTTTAAATCAAGGAGATCATAAGTGTCATGAGTCCGGACCCGGTGGTCCTCCCTCTCACCACCAGAGGGCACCACTTCCTTTCTCCCGGACTCATCACCTTCACCCACTCACATATTCACTCTGTACACCTGTTGCATCCACTCACTCTGTACACCTGTGCACATACTCACTCACACAGCTGTTCCCTATTTGTTCACAAGTATATAGTTCAGTCTCACCCACCACTCTGCCTGGCTATAGTGTAATGTCTATGTGGATTACCTGTGTTTCTCGTGCTCGTGTTCCCTGTGATTCGTTTTGGTTTTGTTTTTGCCGTGTTGGCCTTTGAGTTCTTGTTATAATAAAGTGTCTCTTCCCTGCACTTGGACCCAGATCTTGTTCTTTCAATAAGGGGTCCAAGCACAATGGTTTGTATAGATGATGCAGTTACACACTGTTTAAAATTGTTTAATTTGTACTGTATGTTCATTCTATTTATTTATTTGTGCTATTTACATAATGTTTACATTTTTTTAAGTTTGTTTTTGTTAATGTAAAATAGCACTGCATAGTCTTCACTGTAAGATAAAATACACAATCAAACCAAAATGTATTCAGACACCTTCAACATTTCTCACATAATCACAGTTTATTTGCTGTAGTTTAGAAACTGGTAATAATATATGACAATAACTCAGAACAAATTCATCTTGATAATTTCGGATAACTTTGATAAAAAGATATGTAATGGAATCAACCAAAACTTCAGACTGTCAGTATGACAATATTTACACAACTATCAATACTTTGTTGAACAGTTACCAAGCAAGAAATGCTTCATTTGGTTCAGTCTGTGGTGTGAAAAGGTTGCATTAACAATTAAAGAAAGAAACACTTAAGCAAAACATGGGCAGGTCCTTAATTATTATTTTTTTAAATAGATTTCACTGGTAGCCTACTGTATGAAGAATTAGTGGGTATAATATTTCACAGATCACTATTTTGCCATACTCACTTACATAAATGAACTAGTGGCCTGCACCCACTAGTAAAACAATTCTATCTTTGGATTGACTTTGGATAAATTCTTGTACTACAAGGTAATTCAGTCAAGAGCAGTGAGTGATTTACTTTCATTTTCATACATTAAAGACTCTGACAGCAGAGCTAGTAAATTAGGCGCGGTCCCTTTAAGAGACAAACGCATCCATTATGATGATACACATCCGATTTTTTTTTTGTAAATCTTTACTTTCACTTAAGACATAACCACATACTTATTCGAACACACTTTCCAACACGGGTATTTCGACATATTTTGTATGTATTTGTTGTCGGTACAAAAGCAAGAAGACTTTGAGACGCGTCTCTGCTTGCTCCCTGAACAACACCGCGCTGATGAATTGAGCTCTTTCGCTTTTCGCTCTTTTTTCTGTTTATCGGTAGAGACGGCGCCGTGGAAAGAACAAGATCTGGGTCCAAGTGCAGGGAAGAGACACTTTATTATAACAAGAACTCAAAGGCCAACACGGCAAAAACAAAACCAAAACGAATCACAGGGAACACGAGCACGAGAAACACATCAGCTGCTCAGTTCAGTTTCCCGCAGCGCTGGGCTGAAGCCAACTTGATGTGTTGAATGCTCGGAGCACGTTATAAAACGTATTCTTAAAATACACATTTCTGTTTTAATAAATGGTCATATTAAATCATAGCATAACACATAAGTAGGTACAAAAATAATCAGTGATGCATGCGACCCTTTTGGTCTCAGTGTAGCTCCCTGCTTTACCATGTTATGCAACGCTGAGCAATTGCTGCGACGTTAAGCCTGACAGAGAAATCTCACAAGCACATATAAACACTCATTTTCATATGTGTAATATATTCTTCTAATTGTTTTGTGCCGTTTCGCTGCAGTGTTTTAATGTGAAAGGCTGTAAATGTGTACTTCAAGTGTTCAGAGAAATACATCGAGAGCTCACTGTGACGTTCAGCATGATGATTCAGTTAGAAACCAGCTAAGACCAGCGTGACAGTGGCCAAAACTACTTTAAAACCATATAATATATTATTCTAATTGTTTTGTGCCGTTTCGCTGCAGTGTTTTAATGTGAAAGGCTGTAAATTCTCTGTGGACTTCAAGTGTTCAGAGAAATACATCGCCAGCTCGCGAGCAGTTGGCTGCCGCGAATATATAATGTTATTACTTTAAACAGTTCAGAAACATCTGAATTTAGCTCTTGGTGTGTTCTAACGTGTGGATTGCGTGTAATCGCGTTTTTAAAAGGTCTTAAATAAGAATGAATTCGCTAGTTGTCGGCTCCGTGTAGACAGCCTGGGCTGAGCAGCAGTATTTTTAACCAGTTTAAAAGTGAAACGAAACCTGACTCCGCCACTAAATGTCATTGCAACTGTAGGGGCGCAATTTTTTTATTATTTTTTTACATTTAAAAATTAATTAAAAAAAAACTTTAAGTCTGATCACTCTGAAAAGATATAGCACACACCACCCCTCTATCCCGCAGGTGTCTGCCGAGTTTGGGGCTTGTGGCTTTAAAGCCCTAGGAGGAGTAGCGTTCAGAATTTTTTTTCTCAGAAGAATAATAATAATAAAAATAAAAAAAATAAAAATAAGTTTAAATAGCATAACAGTATGTTGGCTTGTTGCCAAGCCAACATAACTAGAATTAAAAGTTAGTGAACTAACTTTGATGTTGGCTTGGCCATCTTGGCCATGGAGCAAAAGAGCCAAAGTACTTGTGTGCCCAACATTGAGTTGCCCCGCTGCAAAATTAATACAAATAATAATGCCATAAAAAAATACACCTGCAACAGTCTTTTTCCATGCTCCCTTGCTGTTTTATTTTTTTAATAAAAAGCCTGGGCTATGATAACAGCTATGACAGGGTTGTCTAGCTGGATGTGAAATAAGTCATGCCTATTTTTCTCGTGTATGTATTTCACAGTCCTGCCACCGTCGCGTTGTGGGCAACGACACACAAGATTACTGAAACAATGCATTTTAAATCAAGGAGATCATAAGGGGTCCAAGCACAATGGTTTGTATAGATGATGCAGTTACACACTGTTTAAAATTGTTTAATTTGTACTGTATGTTCATTCTATTTATTTATTTGTGCTATTTACATAATGTTTACTTTTTTTAAGTTTGTTTTTGTTAATGTAAAATAGCACTGCATAGTCTTCACTGTAAGATAAAATACACAATCAAACCAAAATGTATTCAGACACCTTCAACATTTCTCACATAATCACAGTTTATTTGCTGTAGTTTAGAAACTGGTAATAATATATGACAATAACTCAGAACAAATTCATCTTGATAATTTCGGATAACTTTGATAAAAAGATATGTAATGGAATCAACCAAAACTTCAGACTGTCAGTATGACAATATTTACACAACTATCAATACTTTGTTGAACAGTTACCAAGCAAGAAATGCTTCATTTGGTTCAGTCTGTGGTGTGAAAAGGTTGCATTAACAATTAAAGAAAGAAACACTTAAGCAAAACATGGGCAGGTCCTTAATTATTATTTTTTAAAATAAATTTCACTGGTAGCCTACTGTATGAAGAATTAGTGGGTATAATATTTCACAGATCACTATTTTGCCATACTCACTTACATAAATGAACTAGTGGCCTGCACCCACTAGTAAAACAATTCTATCTGATTTTTGGATTGACTTTGGATAAATTCTTGTACTACAAGGTAATTCAGTCAAGAGCAGTGAGTGATTTACTTTCATTTTCATACATTAAAGACTCTGACAGCAGAGCTAGTAAATTAGGCGCGGTCCCTTTAAGAGACAAACGCATCCATTATGATGATACACATCCGATTTTTTTTTTGCAAATCTTTACTTTCACTTAAGACATAACCACATACTTATTCGAACACACTTTCCAACACGGGTATTTCGACATATTTTGTATGTATTTGTTGTCGGTACAAAAGCAAGAAGACTTTGAGACGCGTCTCTGCTTGCTCCCTGAACAACACCGCGCTGATGAATTGAGCTCTTTCGCTTTTCGCTCTTTTTTCTGTTTATTTAAACTGCGATTTGAATTTGTTCGTTCAGGTCCAGGAGGAAGTGAACGTCCTGAACGACAGCTCTGTTCAGTGTTGCTGTCCCTGTCCGCGATACGCACGGCTCTCTCTCGTGCACACGCGCCATCAGCTGCTCAGTTCAGTTTCCCGCAGCGCTGGGCTGAAGCCAACTTGATGTGTTGAATGCTCGGAGCACGTTATAAAACGTATTCTTAAAATACACATTTCTGTTTTAATAAATGGTCATATTAAATCATAGCATAACACATAAGTAGGTACAAAAATAATCAGTGATGCATGCGACCCTTTTGGTCTCAGTGTAGCTCCCTGCTTTACCATGTTATGCAACGCTGAGCAATTGCTGCGACGTTAAGCCTGACAGAGAAATCTCACAAGCACATATAAACACTCATTTTCATATGTGTAATATATTCTTCTAATTGTTTTGTGCCGTTTCGCTGCAGTGTTTTAATGTGAAAGGCTGTAAATGTGTACTTCAAGTGTTCAGAGAAATACACCGAGAGCTCACTGTGACGTTCAGCATGATGATTCAGTTAGAAACCAGCTAAGACCAGCGTGACAGTGGCCAAAACTACTTTAAAACCATATAATATATTATTCTAATTGTTTTGTGCCGTTTCGCTGCAGTGTTTTAATGTGAAAGGCTGTAAATTCTCTGTGGACTTCAAGTGTTCAGAGAAATACATCGCCAGCTCGCGAGCAGTTGGCTGCCGCGAATATATAATGTTATTACTTTAAACAGTTCAGAAACATCTGAATTTAGCTCTTGGTGTGTTCTAACGTGTGGATTGCGTGTAATCGCGTTTTTAAAAGGTCTTAAATAAGAATGAATTCGCTAGTTGTCGGCTCCGTGTAGACAGCCTGGGCTGAGCAGCAGTATTTTTAACCAGTTTAAAAGTGAAACGAAACCCGACTCCGCCCCTAAATGTCATTGCAACTGTAGGGGCGCAATTTTTTTATTTTTTTTTTACATTTAAAAATTAATTAAAAAAAAACTTTAAGTCTGATCACTCTGAAAAGATATAGCACACACCACCCCTCTATCCCGCAGGTGTCTGCCGAGTTTGGGGCTTGTGGCTTTAAAGCCCTAGGAGGAGTAGCGTTCAGAATTTTTTTCTCAGAAGAATAATAATAATAAAAATAATAAAAATAAGTTTAAATAGCATAACAGTATGTTGGCTTGTTGCCAAGCCAACATAACTAGAATTAAAAGTTAGTGAACTAACTTTGATGTTGGCTTGGCCATCTTGGCCATGGGGCAAAAGAGCCACAGTACTTGTGTGCCCAACATTCTTGAGTTGCCCCGCTGCAAAAAAATAAAATAATAATACCATAAAATACCAATGTGTCCCTGAGCAAGACACTCAACCTCTAGTTGCTCCAGAGGCGTGCGACCTCTGACATATATAACAATTGTAAGTCGCTTTGGATAAAAGCGTCAGCTAAATTAATAAATGTAAGTGTAATGTAAATAAAAAAATACACCTGCAACAGTCTTTTTCCATGGTCCATTGCTGTTTTCTTTTTTAATAAAAGGCCTAAGCTATGATAACAGCTAAGACAGGGTTGTCTAGCTGAATGCAAAATAAGTCATGCAAAAACCACAATCTCTTAAATACCATTCAATTTAATCTTATTTTAATAGGAATGACAACATATTTTAAGTTATCACACATTACTGAAAAATTTAAGAAGGGACACTATATATAGTATACTTAGACGTGTCAAGAGCAAAACAAAAAGTCCTGTTTCATTACAAAATACTGTAACTTTTATAAACTTTATACTATCACCACAAAATGTTTATTAATATTTATTATAAAATAATTTTTTAATAAAACTGAAACTTAAATATATTATTTCTATAGGCTATACAAAACAGAAAAGAAAAAAGACTAAATAATAAGGCTGAATAAGCTGATCTATAGCATGTTAAATGGTGGTTGCCTGTCTATGAATGGTACAGCCCTCTAAGCTCACAGAAGTGGTTTGACCCAAGTCCTCAGCAGGCAATGACATTGACCTCTTCGAACTGATTTTTAACGTTTACTTCACGTGTATTTAACACGTGAAATACACGTTAAATACCCGCTGATTTTTCACGTGTATTTGACCCTCTTGGCCTTCCATACACATTAGACGTGAAAAAAGGACATTGCGTTGTTTTGATATGGATTACTTTATCACAGAATATTTGTTCGGCAGCACTTGTTTGGTTTAAAAGTAGACATGTCAAGCTTTCTATAGATATATCTCTCATGTCTCTTCGTTGTGTATTCATGGAGTTACAGTTCATTTTAATGACGTGTTTGTAAATGAAGATCAGCGCAGACCAAGGCTGCGACCAAGGGAGCGAATTTATTCTTATTTAAGACCTTTTCAAATTAAATTATATCGGCGATTGCACGCAATCTACCCATTAGAACACACCAAGAGCTAAATTCAGATGTTTCTGAACTGTTTAAAGTAATAACATGTTTTAAAAAGGTCTTAAATAAGAATAAATTCGCTCGTTGTGAGCTCCGTTTAGACAATGAGCTGATCAGCCGTGATTCTTGTCTCGTCCTTTTTACTGCTCTCTGCCCAGAAATAAATTATTAATGAGCCCTAACCCATGTACTAATCAGATATGTAACTGAATATGAATGAGTGGTGAATTTCTATTCAAAATGTGGCATAATACGGATTTATTATTTTGCACTCCTGACATTAATTACTAAATAACTCTCAAGTCAAGCTATTATGAATTTTGAAGTAATCGTGTACTTGATTTGACCGATCTACCGACCACTGTCCTCTGAAGCTGGAGAGATGGATGTTATTTTCACCTAAGACAAAAAAAAAAAATCACACAAGCACTCATTTTGATCTCTATAATATATTCTTAGAATTGTTTTGTGTTGATTCGCTGCACTGTTTTAATTTAAAAGGCTGTCCTGACTTTTTTTCCTTCCAGTATTCATAAACTGTATTACGCTGTCATATGGGCTGCTGATGAAGTGCTCATTTCTCTCGTCTTTCTCTCGGTTCTTTGGCCTGAGACATAATGTATTAATGAGATCCGATCGGGTAATAATAATTAACATATGTTGGTTTAGCTTGTCAGTGTGTTGCTGTCCCTGTCCGCGAGACGCACGGCTCTCTCTCGTGCACACGCGCCATCAGTTTCCCGCAGCGCTGGGCTGAAGCCAACTTGATGTGTTGAATGCTCGGAGCACGTTATAAAACGTATTCTTAAAATACACATTTCTGTTTTAATAAATGGTCATATTAAATCATAGCATAACACATAAGTAGGTACAAAAATAATCAGTGATGCCTGCGACCCTTTTGGTCTCAGTGTAGCTCCCTGCTTTACCATGTTATGCAACGCTGAGCCATCGCTGCGACGTTCAGACTGACAGAGAAATCTCACAAGCACATATAAACACTCATATTCATTTGTGTAATATATTCTTCTAATTGTTTTGTGCCGTTTCGCTGCAGTGTTTTAATGTGAAAGGCTGTGAATTCTCTGTGGACTTCAAGTGTTCAGAGAAATACATCGCCAGCTCGCGAGCAGTTGGCTTCCGCGAATATATCATGTTATTACTTTAAACAGTTCAGAAACATCTCAATTTAGCTCTTGGTGTGTTCTAATGTGTGGATTGCGTGCAATAGCGTTTTTAAAATGTCTTAAATAGGAATGAATTCGCTTGTTGTCGGCTCCGTGTAGACAGCCTGAGCTGAGCAGCAGCGATTCTTCTCTCGTCTGACTGCTCCCCTCCCCTAAATCTCATTGCAACTGTAGGGGCGCAATTTTTCTCAGACAATTTTTACATTTAAAAATTAATAAAAAAAAAACTTGAAGTCTGATCACTCTGAAAAGATATAGCACACACCACCCCTCTATCCCGCAGGTGTCTGCCGAGTTTGGGGCTTGTGGCTTTAAAGCCCTAGGAGGAGTAGCGTTCAGAATGTTTTTCTCAGAAGAATAATAATAAAAAAAATAAAAATAAGTTTAAATAGCATAACAGTATGTTGGCTTGTTGCCAAGCCAACATAACTAGAATTAAAAGTTAGTGAACTAACTTTGATGTTGGCTTGGCCATCTTGGCCATGGAGCAAAAGAGCCACAGTGCTTGTGTGCCCAACATTGAGTTGCCCCGCTGCAAAATAAATACAAATAATAATGCCATAAAAATATACACCTGCAACAGTCTTTTTCCATGCTCCCTTGCTGTTTTCTTTTTTTAATAAAAAGCCTGGGCTATGATAACAGCTATGACAGGGTTGTCTAGCTGGATGTGAAATAAGTCATGCCTATTTTTCTCGTGTATGTATTTCACTGTCCTGCCACCGTCGCGTTGTGGGCAACGACACACAAGATAACTGAAACAATGCATTTTAAATCAAGGAGATCATAAGGGGTCCAAGCACAATGGTTTGTATAGATGATGCAGTTACACACTGTTTAAAATTGTTTAATTTGTACTGTATGTTCATTCTATTTATTTATTTGTGCTATTTACATAATGTTTACATTTTTTAAGTTTGTTTATGTTATTTTAAAATAGCACTGCATAGTCTTCACTGTAAGATAAAATACACAATCAAACCAAAATGTATTCAGACACCTTCAACATTTCTCACATAATCACAGTTTATTTGCTGTAGTTTAGAAACTGGTAATAATATATGACAATAACTCAGAACAAATTCATATTGATAATTTCGGATAACTTTGATAAAAAGATATGTAATGGAATCAACCAAAACTTCAGACAGCTGTCAGTATGACAATATTTACACAACTATCAATACTTTGTTGAACAGTTACCAAGCAAGAAATGCTTAATTTGGTTCAGTCTGTGGTGTGAAAAGGTTGCATTAACAATTAAAGAAAGAAACACTTAAGCAAAACATGGGCAGTTTTTTTTTTAATCAATTTCACTGGTAGCCTACAGTATGAAGAATTTGTGGGTATAATATTTCACAGATCACTATTTTGCCATACTCACTTACATAAATGAACTAGTGGCCTGCACCCACTAGTAAAACAGTTCTATCTGATTTTTGGATTGACTTTGGATAAATTCTTGTACTACAAGGTAATTCAGTCAAGAGCAGTGAGTGATTTACTTTCATTTTCATACATTAAAGACTCTGACAGCAGAGCTAGTAAATTAGGCGCGGTCCCTTTAAGAGACAAACGCATCCATTATGATGATACACATCCGATTTTTTTTTGCAACTCTTTACTTTCACTTAAGACATAACCACATACTTATTCGAACACACTTTCCAACACGGGTATTTCGACATATTTTGTATGTATTTGTTGTCGGTACAAAAGCAAGAAGACTTTGAGACGCGTCTCTGCTTGCTCCCTGAACACCAGAACACCGCGCTGCTGAATTGAGCTCTTTCGCTTTTCGCTCTTTTTTCTGTTTATTTAAACTGCGATTTGAATTTGTTCGTTCAGGTCCAGGAGGAAGTGAACGTCCTGAACGACAGCTCGGTTCATTGTTGCTGTCCCTGTCCGCGATACGCGCGGCTCTCTCTCGTGCACACCAAGTCACCAGCTGCTCAGTTCAGTTTCCCGCAGCGCGGGGCTGAAGCCAACTTGATGTGTTGAATGCTCGGAGCACGTTATAAAACGTATTCTTAAAATACACATTTCTGTTTTAATAAATGGTCATATTAAATCATAGCATAACACATAAGTAGGTACAAAAATAATCAGTGATGCATGCGACCCTTTTGGTCTCAGTGTAGCTCCCTGCTTTACCATGTTATGCAACGCTGAGAAATCGCTGCGACGTTCAGAGAAATCTCACAAGCACATATAAACACTCATTTTCATGTGTAGGCTATAATATATTCTTCTAATTGTTTTGTGCCGTTTCGCTGCAGTGTTTTAATGTGAAAGGCTGTAAATGTGTAACGTTACTTCAAGTGTTCAGATAAATACATCACGAGCTCACTGTGACGTTCAGCATGATGATTCAGTTAGAAACCAGCTAAGACCAGCGTGACAGTGGCCAAAACTACTTTAAAACCATATAATATATTATTTTAATTGTTTTGTGCCGTTTCGCTGCCGTGTTTTAATGTGAAAGGCTGTAAATGTGGACTTCAAGTGTTCAGAGAAATACATGGCGAGCTCACTGTGACGTTCAGCATGATGATTCAGTTAGAAACCAGCTAAGACCAGCGTGACAGTGGCCAAAACTACTTTAAAACCATTTAATATATTATTCTAATTGTTTTGTGCCGTTTCGCTGCAGTGTTTTAATGTGAAAGGCTGTAAATTATCTGTGGACTTCAAGTGTTCAGAGAAATACATCGCCAGCTCGCGAGCAGTTGGCTGCCGCGAATATATCATGTTATTACTTTAAACAGTTCAGAAACATCTCAATTTAGCTTTTGGTGTGTTCTAACGTGTGGATTGCGTGCAATCGCGTTTTTAAAAGGTCTTAAATAAGAATGAATTCGCTTGTTGTCGGCTCCGTGTAGACAGCCTGAGCTGAGCAGCAGCGATTCTTCTCTCGTCTGACTGCTCTCCTCCCCCTAAATCTCATTGCAACTGTAGGGGCGCAATTTTTTTTTTTTTTTTTTTACATTTAAAAATTAATATAAAAAAAACTTTAAGTCTGATCACTCTGAAAAGATATAGCACACACCACCCCTCTATCCCGCAGGTGTCTGCCGAGTTTGGGGCTTGTGGCTTTAAAGCCCTAGGAGGAGTAGCGTTCAGAATTTTTTTCTCAGAAGAATAATAATAATAAAAATAAAAAAAATAAAAATAAGTTTAAATAGCATAACAGTATGTTGGCTTGTTGCCAAGCCAACATAACTAGAATTAAAAGTTAGTGAACTAACTTTGATGTTGGCTTGGCCATCTTGGCCATGGAGCAAAAGAGCCACAGTACTTGTGTGCCCAACATTCTTGAGTTGCCCCGCTGCAAAAAAATAAAATAATAATACCATAAACTACCAATGTGTCCCTGAGCAAGACACTTAACCTCTAGTTGCTCCAGAGGCGTGCGACCTCTGACATATATAACAATTGTAAGTCGCTTTGGATAAAAGCGTCAGCTAAATGAATAAATGTAAGTGTAATGTAAATAAAAAAATACACCTGCAACAGTCTTTTTCCATGGTCCATTGCTGTTTTCTTTTTTAATAAAAAGCCTAAGCTATGATAACAGCTAAGACAGGGTTGTCTAGCTGAATGCAAAAAAAGTCATGCAAAAACCATAATCTCCTAAATACCATTCAATTTAATCTTATTTTAATAGTACTGACAACATATTTTAAGTTATCACACATTACTGAAAAATTTAAGAAGGGACACTATTTATAGTATACTTAGGCGTGTCAAGAGCTAAACAAAAAGTCCTGTTTCATTACAAAATACTGTAACTTTTATAAACTTTATACTATCACCACAAAATGTTTATTAATATTTATTATAAAATAAATATTTCATAAAACTGAAACTTAAATATATTATTTCTATAGGCTATACAAAACAGAAAAGAAAAAAGACTAAATAATAAGGCTGAATAAGCTGATCTATAGCATGTTAAATGGTGGCTGCCTGTCTATGAATGGTAGCCTACAGCCCTCTAAGCTCACAGAAGTGGTTTGACCCAAGTCCTCAGCAGCCAATGACATTGACCTCTTCAAACTGATTTTTAACGTTTACTTCACGTGTATTTAACACGTGAAATACACGTTAAATACCCGCTGATTTTTCACATATATTTGACCCTCTTGGGGTTCCATACACATTAGACGTGAAAAAACGACATTGCGTTGTTTTGATATGGATTACTTTATCACAGAATATTTGTTCGGCAGCACTTGTTTGGTTTAAAAGTAGACATGTCAAGCTTTCTATAGATATATCTCTCATGTCTCTTCGTTGTGTATTCATGGAGTTACAGTTCATTTTAATGACGTGTTTGTAAATGAAGATCAGCGCAGACCAAGGCTGCGACCAAGGGAGCGAATTTATTCTTATTTAAGACCTTTTCAAATTAAATTATATCGGCGATTGCACGCAATCTACCCATTAGAACACACCAAGAGCTAAATTCAGATGTTTCTGAACTGTTTAAAGTAATAACATGTTTTAAAAAGGTCTTAAAGAAGAATAAATTCGCTCGTTGTGAGCTCCATTTAGACAATGACTGAGCTGATCAGCCGTGATTCTTGTCTCGTCCTTTTTACTGCTCTCTGCCCAGAAATAAATTATTAATGAGCCCTAACACCTGTACCTGTACTGAATATGAATGAGTGGTGAATTTCTATTCAAAATGTTGCATAATACGGATTTATTATTTTGCACTCCTGACATAAATTACTAAATAACTCTCACTGCAACAACGTTTTATCAAAATATTCGTCAAATATCGAAGCTTGAGTCATTAAACTTTCAATTGATGCACAGTTTGTCTAGATAAAGTAGCCTAGTGATGTTTAACTTGCTGTGAAAGTGAAACAATAATAAACTGGGGCCTTGGCGATGTTTGACAGTAAAGGGGTTTTAATATTCAATCCAGCATTAATACTACCCATTTTCAATTTATTTCTCAACAGTTTATGTTCGCCAAGCTATTATGAATTTTGAAATAATCGTGTACTTGATTTGACCGATCTACCGACCACTGTCCTCTGAAGCTGGAGAGATGGATGTTATTTTCACCTAAGACAAAAAAAAAAAAAAAAAAAATCACACAAGCACTCATTTTGATCTCTATAATATATTCTTATAATTGTTTTGTGTTGATTCGCTGCACTGTTTTAATTTAAAAGGCTGTCGTGACTTTTTTTCCTTCCAGTATTCATAAACTGTATTACGCTGTCATAGGGGCTGTTGATGAAGTGCTCATTTCTCTCTCGTCTTTCTCTTGTTTCTTTGGCCTGAGACATAATGTATTAATGAGATCCGATCGGGTAATAATAACATGTTGGTTTAGCTTGTCAGTGTGTTGCTGTCCGCGATACGCGCGGCTCTCTCTCGTGCACACGCGCCATCAGCTGCTCAGTTCAGTTTCCCGCAGCGCGGGGCTGAAGCCAACTTGATGTGTTGAATGCTCGGACACTGCAGTGTTTTAATGTGAGAGGCTGTAAATGTGTACTTCAAGTGTTCAGAGAAATACATCGCGAACTCACTGTGACGTTCAGCCTGATGATTCAGTTAGAAACCAGCTAAGACCAGCGTGACAGTGGCCAAAACTACTTTAAAACCATTTAATATATTATTCAAATTGTTTTGTGCCGTTTCGCTGCAGTGTTTTAATGTGAAAGGCTGTAAATGTGTACTTCAAGTGTTCAGACGTTCAGCCTGATGATTCAGTTAGAAACCACCTAAGACCAGCGTGACAGTGGCCAAAACTACTTTAAAACCATTTAATATATTATTCAAATTGTTTTGTGCCGTTTCGCTGCAGTGGTTTAATGTGAAAGGCTGTAAATGTGTACTTCAAGTGTTCAGAGAAATACATGGCGAGCTCGCTGTGACGTTCAGCCTGATGATTCAGTTAGAAACCTGCTAAGACCAGCATGACAGTGGCCAAAACTACTTTAAAACCATTTAATATATTATTCTAATTGTTTTGTGCCGTTTCGCTGCAGTGTTTTAATGTGAAAGGCTGTAAATTCTCTGTGGACTTCAAGTGTTCAGAGAAATACATTGCCAGCTCGCGAGCAGTTGGCTGCCGCGAATATATAATGTTATTACTTTAAACAGTTCAGAAACATCTGAATTTAGCTCTTGGTGTGTTCTAAGGTGTGGATTGCGTGCAATCGCGTTTTTAAAAGGTCATAAATAAGAATGAATTCGCTCCTTGTGAGCTCCTTGTAGACAGCCTGGGCTGAGCAGCAGACCAGTTTAAAAGTGAAACGAAACCCGACTCCGCCCCTAAATCTCATTGCAACTGTAGGGGCGCAATTTTTCTTTTTTTTTTTTACATTTAAAAATTAATAACAAAAAAACTTTAAGTCTGATCACTCTGAAAAGATATAGCACACACCACCCCTCTATCCCGCAGGTGTCTGCCGAGTTTGGGGCTTGTGGCTTTAAAGCCCTAGGAGGAGTAGCGTTCAGAATTTTTTTCTCAGAAGAATAATAATAAAACTAGAATTAAAAGTTAGTGAACTAACTTTGATGTTGGCTTGGCCATCTTGGCCATGGGGCAAAAGAGCCACAGTACTTGTGTGCCCAACATTCTTGAGTTGCCCCGCTGCAAAAAAATAAAATAATAATACCATAAAATACCAATGTGTCCCTGAGCAAGACACTTAACCTCTAGTTGCTCCAGAGGCGTGCGACCTCTGACATATATAACAATTGTAAGTCGCTTTGGATAAAAGCGTCAGCTAAATGAATAAATGTAAGTGTAATGTAAATAAAAAAATACACCTGCAACAGTCTTTTTCCATGGTCCATTGCTGTTTTCTTTTTTAATAAAAAGCCTAAGCTATGATAACAGCTAAGACAGGGTTGTCTAGCTGAATGCAAAAAAAAGTCATGCAAAAACCATAATCTCCTAAATACCATTCAATTTAATCTTATTTTAATAGTACTGACAACATATTTTAAGTTATCACACATTACTGAAAAATTTAAGAAGGGACACTATTTATAGTATACTTAGGCGTGTCAAGAGCTAAACAAAAAGTACTGTTTCATTACAAAATACTGTAACTTTTATAAACTTTATACTATCACCACAAAATGTTTATTAATATTTATTATAAAATAAATATCTCATAAAACTGAAACTTAAATATATTATTTCTATAGGCTATACAAAACAGAAAAGAAAAAAGACTAAATAATAAGGCTGAATAAGCTGATCTATAGCATGTTAAATGGTGGTTGCCTGTCTATGAATGGTAGCCTACAGCCCTCTAAGCTCACAGAAGTGGTTTGACCCAAGTCCTCAGCAGCCAATGACATTGACCTCTTCAAACTGATTTTTAACGTTTACTTCACGTGTATTTAACACGTGAAATACACGTTAAATACCCGCTGATTTTTCACATATATTTGACCCTCTTGGCCTTCCATACACATTAGACGTGAAAAAAGGACATTGCGTTGTTTTGATATGGATTACTTTATCACAGAATATTTGTTCGGCAGCACTTGTTTGGTTTAAAAGTAAACATGTCAAGCTTTCTATAGATATATCTCTCATGTCTCTTCGTTGTGTATTCATGGAGTTACAGTTCATTTTAATGACGTGTTTGTAAATGAAGATCAGCGCAGACCAAGGCTGCGACCAAGGGAGCGAATTTATTCTTATTTAAGACCTTTTCAAATTAAATTATATCGGCGATTGCACGCAATCTACCCATTAGAACACACCAAGAGCTAAATTCAGATGTTTCTGAACTGTTTAAAGTAATAACATGTTTTAAAAAGGTCTTAAAGAAGAATAAATTCGCTCGTTGTGAGCTCCATTTAGACAATGACTGAGCTGATCAGCCGTGATTCTTGTCTCGTCCTTTTTACTGCTCTCTGCCCAGAAATAAATTATTAATGAGCCCTAACACCTGTACTAATCAAATATGTAACTGAATATGAATGAGTGGTGAATTTCTATTCAAAATGTTGCATAATACGGATTTATTATTTTGCACTCATGACATAAATTACTAAATAACTCTCACTGCAACAACGTTTTATCAAAATATTTGTCAAATATCGAAGCTTGAGTCTTTAAACTTTCAATTGATGCACAGTTTGTCTAGATAAAGTAGCCCAGTGATGTTTAACGTGGTGTGAAAGTGAAACAATAATAAACTGGGGCCGTCGGCGATGTTTGACAGTAAAGGGGTTTTAATATTCAATCCAGCATTAATACTACCCATTTTCAATTTATTTTTCAACAGTTTATGTTCGCCAAGCTATTATGAATTTTGAAGTAATCGTGTACTTGATTTGACCGATCTACCGACCACTGTCCTCTGAAGCTGGAGAGATGGATGTTATTTTCACCTAAGACAAAAAAAAAATCACACAAGCACTCATTTTGATCTCTATAATATATTCTTATAATTGTTTTGTGTTGATTCGCTGCACTGTTTTAATTTAAAAGGCTGTCGTGACTTTTTTTCCTTCCAGTATTCATAAACTGTATTACGCTGTCATATGGGCTGCTGATGAAGTGCTCATTTCTCTCGTCTTTCTCTCGGTTCTTTGGCCTGAGACATAATGTATTAATGAGATCCGATCGGGTAATAATAACATATGTTGGTTTAGCTTGTCAGTGTGTTGCTGTCCCTGTCCGCGATACGCGCGGCGCTCTCTCTTGTGCACACGCGCCATCAGCTGCTCAGTTCAGTTTCCCGCAGCGCTGGGCTGAAGCCAACTTGATGTGTTGAATGCTCGGAGCACGTTATAAAACGTATTCTTAAAATACACATTTCTGTTTTAATAAATGGTCATATTAAATCATAGCATAACACATAAGTAGGTACAAAAATAATCAGTGATGCCTGCGACCCTTTTGGTCTCAGTGTAGCTCCCTGCTTTACCATGTTATGCAACGCTGAGCAATCGCTGCGACGTTCAGACTGACAGAGAAATCTCACAAGCACATATAAACACTCATTTTCATGTGTGTAATATATTCTTCTAATTGTTTTGTGTCGTTTCGCTGCAGTGTTTTAATGTGAAAGGCTGTAAATGTGGACTTCCAAGTGTTCAGAGAAATACATCGCCAGCTCGCGAGCAGTTGGCTGCCGCGAATATATCATGTTATTACTTTAAACAGTTCAGAAACATCTCAATTTAGCTCTTGGTGTGTTCTAACGTGTGGATTGCGTGCAATAGCGTTTTTAAAATGTCTTAAATAGGAATGAATTCGCTTGTTGTCGGCTCCGTGTAGACAGCCTGTGTCTGCCGAGTTTGGGGCTTGTGGCTTTAAAGCCCTAGGAGGAGTAGCGTTCAGAATTTTTTTCTCAGAAGAATAATAATAAAAACTAGAATGTACATTTCCTGAAGAAAATGTGAGTGGTGCTTGCAGTGGCAAAACTCGGCGCCCTGTAGCCACCCATGACGCCTGTGTGATGTTGTGGAGCCGTGATATAAGTTCTTTATATTGCTATATGGTTGCTAAGGTGCTCTATATGGTTGCTATGGTGTGGCTATATAGTTTATGGGGTGATATTTAAAGATGATTTACCAGCTTGAATCAAAAAAGCCCAAGTCAGTGTTTCTATGTAGTTATTTTGCTGAGATACAGCTTTTAAATGTAGTTAAACAGTTGCTAGGGTGCTAAAATTGGTTGCTAGGCTGTGGCTATGAAGTAGTTATGTCACAACATATGGACTGTTTGATAGGCCGAGTCAAAAGAGCCCACTCACTAGCCTCTATGCCTTTCTGATCCAAAGATATGAAGTCAGATAATTTTTCCAATGTTAAGTCTATGGGACAATTTCACACATATTTTTCGCCCGCTGTACAATCATCGTACGTCCGATTGCTTAGAAAAGTCATAGCACACCTCTCCTCAATAAGCTGCACGATTTGACACCTAATTCATGGGTCTGCAACAAAAAGTGCTGGAGGAGTAGCGCGTCAAAGTTTTGTAAAAGCGAATAGTAATAGTAACACTAGAATGTACATTTCCTGAAGAAAATGTGAGTGGTGCTTGCAGTGGCAAAACTCGCCCCTCTGTTGCTAGGGTGTTGCAATGAGGTTGCTAGGGCCGTTGCTAGGGTACCCAGGGTGGTTGCTAGGGTAATCGGGGCGGTTGCTAGGGTGTTGCTATGTGGTTGCTAGGGTACCCGGGGTGGTTGCTATGGCCGTTGCTAGGGTACCCAGGGTGGTTGCTAGGGTAATCGGGGTGGTTGCTAGGGTGTTGCTATGTGGTTGCTAGGGTACCCGGGGTGGTTGCTAGGGCGGTTGCTAGGGTCCCCATGATGGTTGCTATGGCCGTTGCTAGGGTACCCAGGGTGGTTGCTAGGGTAATCGGGGTGGTTGCTAGGGTGTTGCTATGTGGTTGCTAGGGTACCCGGGGTGGTTGCTAGGGTAATCGGGGTGGTTGCTAGGCAGTTGCTACGGTACTTGGGGTGGTTGCTAAGGTGTTGCTAGGCGGTTGCTAGGGTGTTTTGGCTGGTTGCTAGGCAGTTGCTATGGTAACCTGGATGGTTGTTATGATGTTACTTGGTGGTTGGTAGTTGTCACAGATGGTCACTATGTAGTTATTATAGAGTTCTTAGCCCATTTGAGCACTTAGCTAATCACTATTAGCATGTAGCTAATCACTGCTAGCATGACTAGCATGTTGGAAGTCCAGTGTGCTAGCATGAGTCAAAAAATCCAACCGCAATGTCTGTACGATGTTCTGATGCAGAGATATAGGTTGTGCAAAACGGTTGCTAGGGTACTCTGTTTGGTTGCTATGGAGTGGCCTGCCAGCTGCCAATGATGATACTCCAAAGGCTGCTCGCCAATATAAACCAACCCCCATGCCTCTACGATGTACTCATGCTGAGATATAGATCTTGCAAAACGGTTGCTAGGGTACTCTGTTTGGTTGCTATGGAGTGGCCTGCCAGCTGCCAATGATGATACTCCAAAGGCTGCTCGCCAATATAAACCAACCCCCATGCCTCTACGATGTACTCATGCTGAGATATAGATCTTGCAAAACGGTTGCTAGGGTACTGTGTTTGGTTGCTAGGGAGTGGCCTGGCAGCTGCCAATGATGATACTCCAAAGGCTGCTCGCCAATATAAACCAACCCCCATGCCTCTACGATGTACTGATGCTCAGATATAGATCTTGCAAAACGGTTGCTAGGGTACTGTGTTTGGTTTCTAGGGAGTGGCCTGGCAGCTGCCAATGATGTGCTCCAAAGTCTGCTTGCTAATATAAACCAACCCCCATGCCTTTATGATATTCGGATTTGAAGATATCTCTCTATGCTTTTGGTCGCTAGGGAGCTCCAAATGGTTGCTAGGGCGTGGCTATGAAGTGTTGAAGGTGATTCGTGATTGGCCATTTGCTGCCCCGAGTCAAACGAGCCAACCCTCATGTTTCTATGACACTTCTATCCAAAGTTATTCATTTTATCTTTTTCAATGGAAGTCTATGGAGCTTGTTGCTATGGTGCTCTATATGGTTGCTAGGGCGTGGCTTGATAGCTTCATAATGATCATGAGAGTCTGATTGGTTGCCTGATTCAAATGAGCCCACCCCTTTGTCTCTATGACACTTTGATCCTGAGTTATGTTCAATACAAAATCCCTATGTAATTTCCCATAGTAGGAAAAACACAGTGTTTCATGGGCGATCCCTCACCATACTATGTCAATGGGGCAACTTTGGGGGTCTCTAGCCCCCCAGGGGTACAACTTTTACCCCACTTCGAGGTATGTTCTCGCACAGCCTGATAGCCTCTCCAAATGTGGTGATTTACGTGTTTCTGCGAAATTCTCTCTCGGAGCTACGATCCGTCAAAGTTTTCAGTAATGCATTTCCTATGGGACGTTTTTCGGGCGATTTTTCGCCCGCTGTACGAACATCGTACGCCCGATCGCTTATAAAAGTCATAGCACACCATTCCCGAATAGGCCGCACGATTTGACGCCTGTTTCGTTGGTCTGTGACAAAAACTGCGGGACTAGTTACGCGCCGAAATTTTGTACGGAAGAAGTAAGAAGAATAATAATAACTAGAAGGTACATTTCCTGAAGAAAATGTGAGTGGTGCTTGCAGTGGCAAAACTCTGCGCCCTGTAGCCACCCATGATGCCTGTGTGATGTTTTGAAGCAGAGATAGAAGGATTTATATTGCTACATGGTTGCTAGGGTGCTCTATATGGTTGCTATGGTGTGACTATATAGTTTATGGGGTGATATTTAAAGATTATTTACCAGCCTGAATGCAAAAAGCCCAAGCCAGTGTTTCTATATAGTTATTTTTGCTGAGATACAGCTTTTAAATGTAGTTAAACAGTTACTAGGGGGCTAAAATTGGTTGCTAGGGCATGGATATGAAGTTGTTATGTCACTACTTATGGACTGCTTGATAGGCCGAGTCAAAAGAGCCCTCTCCCAAGCCTCTATGACTTTCTGATCCAAAGATATGATGTCAGATAGTTTTTCCAATGTTAAGTCAATGGGATATTTTCACACATTTTCTTCGCCCGCTGTACGATTATCGTAAGTCCGATTGCTTAGAAAAGTCATAGCACACCTCTCCTCAATATCCCGCATGATTTGACACCTCATTCATGGGTCTGTGACAAAAAATGCGGGAGGAGTAGCGTGCCAAAGTTTTGTCAAGGCGAATAGTAATAGTAACACTAGAAGGTACATTTCCTGAAGAAAATGTGAGTGGTGCTTGCAGTGGCAAAACTCGCCCCTCTGTTGCCATGGTGTGGTTGCTAGGGCCATTTCTAGGGTACTCGGGATGGTTGCTAGGGCGGTTGCTGGGGTACTCTGGGTGGTTGCTAGGGTACCCAAGACGGTTGCTAGGGCCGTTGCTAGACTACCCAAGGTGGTTGCTACGGTCCCCATGGTGGTTGCTATGGCGGTTGCTAAGGTCCACATGATGGTTGCTAAGGCCGTTGCTAGGGTACCCAGGGTGGTTGCTAGGGTAATCGGGGTGGTTGCTAGGGTGTTGCTATGTGGTTGCTAGGGTACCCGGGGTGGTTGCTAGGGCGGTTGCTAAGGTCCCCATGATGGTTGCTAGGGCCGTTGCTAGGGTACCCAGGGTGGTTGCTAGGGTAATCGGGGTGGTTGCTAGGGTGGTTGCTAGGGTCCCCATGATGGTTGCTAGGGCCGTTGCTAGGGTACCCAGGGTGGTTGCTAGGGTAATCGGGGTGGTTGCTAGGGTGTTGCTATGTGGTTGCTAGGGTACCCGGGGTGGTTGCTAGGGTGGTTGCTAGGGTCCCCATGATGGTTGCTAGGGCCGTTACTAGGGTACCCAGGGTGGTTGCTAGGGTAATCGGGGTGGTTGCTAGGGTGTTGCTATGTGGTTGCTAGGGTACCCGGGGTGGTTGCTAGGGTGGTTGCTAGGGTCCCCATGATGGTTGCTAGGGCCATTGCTAAGGTACCCAGGGTGGTTGCTAGGGTAATCTGGGTGGTTGCTAGGATGTTGCTATGTGGTTGCTAGGGTACCCCGGGGTGGTTGCTAGGGTGGTTGCTATGGTAACCTGGGTGGTTGCTAGGCAGTTGCTACGGTACTTGGGGTGGTTGCTAAGGTGTTGCTAGGTGGTTGCTAGGGTGTTTTGGCTGGTTGCTAGGCAGTTGCTATGGTATCCTGGGTGGTTGCTATGATGTTACTAAGTGGTTGGTAGTTGTCACAGATGGTCACTATGTAGTTATTATAGAGTTCTTTGCCCATTTGAGCACTTAGCTAATCACTATTAGCATGTAGCTAATCACTGCTAGCATGACTAGCATGTTGGAAGTCCAGTGTGCTAGCATGAGTCAAAAAATCCAACCGCCATGTCTGTATGATGTTCTGATGCAGAGATATAGGTAGTGCAAAACGGTTGCTAGGGTACTCCGTTTTGTTGCTATGGAGTGGCCTGGCAGCTGCCAATGATGATACTCCAAAGGCTGCTCGCCAATATAAACCAACCCCCATGTCTCTAGGATGTTCTGATGTGGAGATATAGATCTTGCAAAATGGTTGCTAGGGTACTATGTTTGGTTGCTAGGGAGTGGCCTGGCAACTGCCAATGATGATACTCCGAAGTCTGCTTGCTAGTATGAATGATATAAACCAACCCCATGTCTTTACGATATTCAGATTTGAAGATATCTCTCTATGCTTTTGGTCGCTAGGGAGCTCCAAATGGTTGCTAGGGCGTGGCTATGAAGTGTTGAAGGTGATTCGTGATTGGCCATTTGCTGCCCGAGTCAAACGAGCCCACCCTCATGTTTCTATGACACTTCTATCCAAAGTTATTCATTTTATCTTTTTCAATGGAAGTCTATGGAGCTTGTTGCTATGGCGCTCTCTATGGCTGCTAGGGGCGTGGCTTGATAGATTCACAGTGATCCTGAGAGACTGATTGGTTGCCTGATTCAAATGAGCCCACCCCCTTGTCTCTATGACACTGTGATCCTGAGTTATGTTCAATACAAAATCCCTATGTAATTTCCCATAGTAGGAAAAACACAGTGTTTCATGGGCGATCCCTCACCATTGTATGTCTATGGGGCAACTTTGGGGGGCCCCTGCGCCCCAGGGGGTACAACTTGTACCCCACTGCGGGGTATGTTCTCGCACAGCCTGATAGCCTCTACATATGTGGTGATTCACGTGTTTCTGCGAAATTCTCTCTCAGAGCTATGCTCCGTCAAATTTTTTTGTAATGCATTTCCTATGGGACGTTTTTTTCGGCCGTTTTTTTCGCCCGCTGTACGAACATCGTACACCCGATCGCTTATAAAAGTCATAGCACACCTCTCCTCAATAGGCCGCACGATTTGACGCCTGTTTCGTTGGTCTGTGACAAAAAACTGCGGGACGAGTTACGCGCCGAAGTTTTGTACGGAAGAAGTAAGAAGAAGAAGAATAATAAGTATGTGAGATAATAATAGTGATGCTTTGCCTCCGGCAAGCACCACTAACTAGAATGTACATTTCCTGAAGAAAATGTGAGTGGTGCTTGCAGTGGCAAAACTCGGCCCTCGGTTGCCATGGTGTGGTTGCTAGGGCCATTTCTAGGGTACTCGGGATGGTTGCTAGGGCGGTTGCTGGGGTACTCTGGGTGGTTGCTAGGGTGTTGCTATGTGGTTGCTAGGGTACCCGGGGTGGTTGCTAGGGCGGTTGCTAGGGTCCTCCTGATGGTTGCTAGGGTAATTGGGGCGGTTGCTAGGGTGTTGCTATGTGGTTGCTAGGGTACCCGGGGTGGTTGCTAGGGCGGTTGCTAGGGTCCCCATGATGGTTGCTAGGGCCGTTGCTAGGGTCCCCAGGGTGGTTGCTAGGGTAATCGGGGTGGTTGCTAGGGTTTTGCTATGTGGTTGCTAGGGGACCCGGGGTGGTTGCTAGGGCGGTTGCTAGGGTCACCATGATGGTTGCTAGGGCCGTTGCTAAGGTACCCAGGGTGGTTGCTAGGGTAATCGGGGTGGTTGCTAGGGTGTTGCTATGTGGTTGCTAGGGTACCCGGGGTGGTTGCTAGGGCGGTTGCTAGGGTCCTCCTGATGGTTGCTAGGGTAATTGGGGCGGTTGCTAGGGTGTTGCTATGTGGTTGCTAGGGGACCCGGGGTGGTTGCTAGGGCGGTTGCTAGGGTCACCATGATGGTTGCTAGGGCCGTTGCTAGGGTACCCAGGGTGGTTGCTAGGGTAATCGGGGCGGTTGCTAGGGTGTTGCAATGTGGTTGCTAGGGTACCCGGGGTGGTTGCTAGGGCGGTTGCTAGGGTCACCATGATGGTTGCTAGGGCCTTTGCTAAGGTACCCAGGGTGGTTGCTAGGGTAATCGGGGTGGTTGCTAGGGTGTTGCTATGTGGTTGCTAGGGTACCCCAGGTGGTTGCTAGGGTGGTTGCTATGGTAACCTGGGTGGTTGCTAGGCAGTTGCTACGGTACTTGGGGTGGTTGCTAAGGTGTTGCTAGGCGGTTGCTAGGGTGTTCTGGCTGGTTGCTAGGCAGTTGCTATGGTATCCTGGGTGGTTGCTATGATGTTACTTGGTGGTTGGTAGTTGTCACAGATGGTCACTATGTAGTTATTATAGAGTTCTTAGCCCATTTGAGCACTTAGCTAATCACTATTAGCATGTAGCTAATCACTGCTAGCATGACTAGCATGTTGGAAGTCCAGTGTGCTAGCATGAGTCAAAAAATCCAACCGCCATGTCTGTACGATGTTCTGATGCAGAGATATAGGTCGTGCAAAACGGTTGCTAGGGTACTGTGTTTGGTTGCTATGGAGTGGCCTGGCAGCTTGCCAATGATGATACTCCAAAGGCTGCTCGCCAATATAAACCAACCGCCATGCCTCTACGATGTACTGATGCTGAGATATAGATCTTGCAAAACGGTTGCTAGGGTACTGTGTTTGGTTGCTAGGGAGTGGCCTGGCAGCTGCCAATGATGTGCTCCAAAGTCTGCTTGCCAATATAAACCAACCCCATGCCTCTATGATATTCAGATTTGAAGATATCTCTCTATGCTTTGGTCGCTAGGGAGCTCCAAATGGTTGCTAGGGCGTGGCTATGAAGTGTTGAAGGTGATTCGTGATTGGCCATTTGCTGCCCCGAATCAAACGAGCCCACCCTCATGTTTCTATGACACTTCTATCCAAAGCTATTCATTTTATCTTTTTCAATGGAAGTCTATGGAGCTTGTTGCTATGGCGCTCTCTATGGTTGCTAAGGCGTGGCTTGATAGAGTCACAGTGATCCTGAGAGACTGATTGGTTGCCTGATTCAAATGAGCCCACCCCCTTGTCTCTATGACTATGTGATCCATAGTTATGTTCAATGCAAAATCCCTATGTAATTTCCCACAGTAGGAAAAATACATTGTTTCATGGGCGATCCCTCACCATTGGCTTAGTATGGGGCAAATTTGGGGGGCTCTTGCGCCCCAGGGGTACAACTTATACCCCATTGCGGGGTATGATCGTGCACAGCCTGACAGCCTCTCCAAATGTGGTGATTCACATGTTTCTTGCAAAATTCTCTCTCGGAGCTACGATCCGTCAAAGTTGGCCGCAATGCATTGTCTATGCCGATTTTTCGCGCCGTTTTTCGCCCGGTGTACGAACATCGTACGCCCGATCGCTTATAAAAGTCATAGCACACCATTCCCGACTAGGCCGCACGATTTGACGCCTGTTTCGTTGGTCTGTGACGAAAATTGCGGGACTAGTTACGCGCCGAAAATCGTACGGAAGAAGAAGAATAAGAATAATAATAGTTATGTGAGATAATAATAGTGATGCTTTGCCTCCGGCAAGCACACTAACTAGAATGTACATTTCCTGAAGAAAATGTGAGTGGTGCTTGCAGTGGCAAAAACTCGCCCCTCTGTTGCTAGGTTGTAGCAATGAGGTTTGCTAGGGTGGTTGCTAGGGTCCCCCGGGTGGTTGCTAGGGTGGTTGCTAGGGTCCCATGATGGTTGCTAGGGCGGTTGCTAGGGAACCCAGGGTGGTTGCTTAGGGTAACTGGGGTGGTTGCTAGGGTGTTGCTATGTGGGTTGCTAGGGTACCCGGGGTGGTTGCTAGGGCGGTTGCTAAGGTCCCCATGATGTTGCTAGGGTGGTTGCTAGGGTCCCCATGATGGTTGCTAGGGCCGTTGCTAGGGTACCCAGGGTGGTTGCTAGGGTAATCGGGGTGGTTGCTAGGGTGTTGCTATGTGGTTGCTAGGGTACCCGGGGTGGTTGCTAGGGCGGTTGCTAGGGTCCCCATGATGGTTGCTAGGGCCGTTGCTAGGGTACCCAGGGTGGTTGCTAGGGTAATCGGGGTGGTTGCTAGGGTGTGTTGCTATGTGGTTGCTAGGGTACCCAGGGTGGTTGCTAGGGCGGTTGCTAGGGTCCCCATGATGGTTGCTAGGGCCGTTGCTAGGGGTACCCAGGGTGGTTGCTAGGGTAATCGGGATGGTTGCTAGGGGTGTTGCTATGTGGTTGCTAGGGTACCCTGGGGTGGTTGCTAGGGTCGGTTGCTAGGGTCACCATGATGGTTGCTAGGGCCGTTGCTAAGGTACCCAGGGTGGTTGCTAGGGTAATTGGGGCGGTTGCTAGGTGTTGCTATGTGGTTGCTAGGGTACCCCAGGTGGTTGCTAGGGTGGTTGCTATGGTAACCTGGGTGGTTGCTAGGCAGTTGCTACGGTATTGGGGTGGTTGCTAAGGTGTTGTTAGGCGGTTGCTAGGGTGTTTTGGCTGGTTGCTAGGCAGTTGCTATGGTATCCTGGGTGGTTGCTATGATGTTACTAGGTGGTTGGTAGTTGTCACAGATGGTCACTATGTAGTTATTATAGAGTTCTAGCCCATTTGAGCACTTAGCTAATCACTATTAGCATGTAGCTAATCACTGCTAGCATGACTAGCATGTTGGAAGTCCAGTGTGCTAGCATGAGTCAAAAATCCAACCGCCATGTCTGTACGATGTTCTGATGCAGAGATATAGGTTTTGCAAAACGGTTGCTAGGGTACTCTGTTTGGTTGCTATGGAGTGGCCTGGCAGCTGCAATGATGATACTCCAAAGGCTGTTCGCCAATATAACCAACCCCCATGCCTCTACGATGTACTGATGCTGAGATATAGATCTTTCAAAACGGTTGCTAGGGTACTGTGTTTGGTTGCTAGGGAGTGGCCTGGCAGCTGCCAATGATGTGCTCCAAAGTCTGCTAGCTATATAAAACAACCCCCATGCTTTACGATATTCAATTTGAAAGATATCTCTCTATGCTTTTGGTCGCTAGGGAGCTCCCAAATCGTTGCTAGGGCGTGGCTATAAGTGTTGAAGGTGATTCGTGATTGGCCATTTGCTGCCCGAGTCAAACGAGCCCACCCTCATGTTTCTATGACACTTCTATCCAAAGTTATTAATTTGATCTTTTTCAATGGAAGTCTATGGGGCTTGTTGCTATGGTGTTCTATATGGTTGATAGGGCGTGGCTGATAGATTCACAATGATCCTGAGAATCCTGATTGGTTGCCTGATTCAAATGAGCCACCCCCTTGTCTCTATGACACTGTGATGCAGAGTTATGTTCAATACAAAATCCCTATGTAATTTCCCACAGTAGGAAAAACACACTGTTTCATGGGCGATCCCTCACCCATTGTATGTCTATGGGGCAAATTTGGGGGTCTCTAGCCCCCAGGGGTACATTTTACCCCACTGCGAGGTATGTTCTCGCACAGCTGATAGCCTCTCCAAATGTGGTGATTCACGTGTTTCTGCGAA